>NC_083464.1:28900370-29192870 GCF_030014155.1 Tachysurus vachellii
TTGGGTGAGTGGGTATATGTGTGTGTGTGTGTGTGATTGGGTGAGTGTGTGTTTCAGGATGGGTGGGATTGGGTAAGTGTGTGTGTGATTGTGTTTGTGTGAGAGATTGGGTGAGTGGGTATATTTGAGATTGTGTGTGTGTGTGCGTGTGTGTGTGTGTGTGTGTGTGATTGTGTTTGTGTGAGAGATTGGGTGAGTGGGTGTATCTGAGATTGTGTGTGTGTGTGTGTGTGAGAGAGAGAGAGAGAGATTGGGTGAGTGTGATTGTGTTTGTGTGTGTGTGAGATTGTGTTTGTGTGAGAGATTGGGTGAGTGGGTGTATCTGAGATTGTGTGTGTGTGTGTGCGTGTGTGTGAGATTGTGTTTGTGTGAGAGATTGGGTGAGTGGGTGTATCTGAGATTGTGTGTGAGTGTGTGTGTGTGTGTGAGAATGTGTTTGTGTGAGAGATTGGGTGAGTGTGTGTGTGTGTGTGTGTGTGAGATTGTGTTTGTGTGAGAGATTGGGTGAGTGTGTGTGAGATTGGGTGAGTGTGTGTGAGATTGGGTGAGTGTGTGTGTGAGATTGGGTGACCCCTGAAGAGTGTGAATCTAAAGTATTGGCACTCCAACATTATTCCAGTATCTCTTATATTTCATGTCAAGACTGATATAAGATAAACATAGTTATAGAAAAGTATTGGCCCCTTCAGATTAATGTGACTGTGTGTCAACTTTTTTATTTTCTCTCCCTTTATGTTCATAAAAGAAACTCCATGCAGCTAGTTGTGTTCCAGAGAACCCACAACCATCACAAGCCCCTCTGACTGTTACAAAGCACTGACACTGGAGACTCCTTCCAGAAGTGATCCAAAAGAAGCGTCCTCACAGAAAAAAACAGCTTTTACTGTTGCTATAGAAACGAATGGCGTATTAGAACGAGTACTGAAGAGAAGGTCACATGACTGTAGAAGTAGATAAAACTACCGAGGTGTTTACGGTGCGACCGAACGCCTGCAGGTTTGTGCTAATTGCTTCATTAGGATTCTTTTATTTCCTTCTTTTTCTTGTCTGCATTGAACCTCTGTCATCTTGTCAACCCCACTACAGCGTTATGGGACGAAGCGTGTATATAGAAATCTATAAATATCTCCACTCCTACTGCTTCATCTGAAAGGTGCAAATAAGCGATGCTGTCACAAATGTTCTCAGTTTGTTCCTGGGCGATTTTATATAATAAGGAGTAATAAAGATTAGACAAGCTGAACGCTGTGTCTCTCTTAGTGTTGAACATAAAGCTTTTTAAATCTCATCACTCTCATCCGTCAGAGTCCGTGTTTGTTTGTTGTCGTCTTATGCCCATCACGCTGTCCTGCACAGCGTGATCCCTGCTCTGTCAGACTCCGCCTTAATTGGCGCCGGTTAATCTCCTTAAGCCCCTCTGGATAATTTTATTGCGCGGGTCAGAGGGCACCACCTGCTCGCCTTCCCCGACATCCTGCTGCTAATGATTTCTTGTGGTTGGAGGAAAGGCAAGCAGAGGGACGGCTCCACAAACAGTGTCACGCATTCCTGTGCGACTCGACCTCCAAGGTGCTGGGTTTCACGCCGCAGGTCTGTAGTACGACGGAGCACGGAAAGTCAAGGCGGATTGGAGCAGCGCGTGGCAGGCCGGACTCGGTGGCTGTGATTGATGTGCACCACTGCGAGAGGAATCATTTACAGTGCTTTAAATTCTCAGTTGCTCAGCATAGCCAGAGATCACAGCGAACACACCAATCATTCATCCTATCTGGACATGATCCAGAGGTGTTCTCTTTTCTTTTCCCTCAAGAGTGTGTGTTGCTGTAATTTCATACGCATTATGTAATTGATATCTACATTTTTAGGACGTTACCAGCAGGCCACTTGTCATAATTACAATCCCGAGCTATGTTGGAAATGGCACTGCAGGGCTGGGAATAAATCTTTAGCAGCGTCTGAAAGGTCAGCGCTGTCGCATGTTTCAGGCCTCTCTACTCTGTACAGAGCGTCGCATTACACGGACCATGTTTTGCTTTCGGTGACTTATGATGCTGGAGGTTGAGCTCTGCAGAGCGTGTTGTCCAGACTAACCTTCTCAGGTTTACATCCATTTATTCTGAGGACGAGTGATCAGTCTCAAACCAACTGCAAGAACAAGTCTGAAGTTCAGGCAGTGTGTTAGATTTCCGTACGTACTCGAGAGAGAGACCAAAACCTACCCAGTGGTCAGAGTATGTAGGATGGCTGATGATGACAAATTTCAGTCACTGAGAAAAACTTGGTGTGTAAACACTGCCTCATACAGTCACTGACCTAAATCACAAGAAATCTCAGATACGGTAACGATGATGGCGAATTCATAAACAAACCGTGCTAACATTCTTAAAAACCCTTCCTGGTTACCTGGAGCTCACTTTGAAGAACGTTTCTGACATCTTCATGAACGTTGCACGTTAGCACAGGTTACCTTTTGTGATAGAATTTAATAGTGATTGTCTTAAACAATGGCTTGATTCGTTTCTTCTGTCCCGTGAGTCCCGTGTCGATCCCTAACGGCTTGTTTCCATGTCAGAGCTTTAGATCGTTCTCTCGCTTCTGTATAGTGGATCAGAGCCAGTGTAACTGTATGAGAAAGAGCCAGGAGATTAAAAGTTTATGTAGCTTAAAGCCTGGATAATTTAACTACATGAAGAAGATGGCTGCCATCCAGCAGCTAAACACCAACGTAAACAATGGAAATATGGTCTATAAGTTAAGGCTGTGTTTACGTTGTGATGTTGAAGCAAACTATTATGATAGACCAAAAAAGAAAGGATTATATTTTTGTTCCTGGGTGTTTTTTGCATATTCTTGTAAAACATGATGAAATAATTCCTGTTCCTATTCGACTTCACTGCAGTAGTCACTCAGCTGGCTTTTCTGGACGAGAATGGAATTTTGTTTGTTTTGTGTGAAGCTGTTCTCCAAGAGGATCACTGACACTGTCTTTTAATTCCCATGCCGCTTATTGAAAGTTAAAAATATCAACGCTTCAGTCACTGAGTGTTTGTTTGCTTGGAAAGCGGGTCTTGTTTGTAACTGAGCTTTGGAAACAATTAGAATCATGCGGAGCACGACACGAAGCCACCTCGCCTCAGCTTGACTCCGGGGCATTCCCGCACGACCTTGTCGCTTCTCAGACTATCAGCATCTGCTGGGGATTAAAACAAAAATCAGTCAGATCGAGGGCAATAACAGCCTGCTGCCATGGTGTTGAGTCACTCATTCAGAGTCAACGCAGGTGAATAAATACGCATGAGAGCATGGCTTTATTGAAATGATAAAACCCTGACACAGGCACCGGGAAGTGCCCTAAGAGGAAAGCGACACCTTTTCCTGCCCTTCTGCCTCGCTGCCTTGGGGTGTTACAGCAAGGACAACAAGCCACACCACTCCACTCAGCATGTCTCTTGTGGACTGTGACTGGACCATGGCGTCATTTTCCAAATGGAACCTGGACAAATGTGCTTGTGTGTGTGTGGGAATGTAAACAGAGAATGAAATAAAATGGGCAAAGTGTTGTGTTTTAGTCAGGTGGGAGCCCAAACACAGCTTATCTACCACCAAGGTTCTTACTAAAGGGACACCAGCTTTGCCATGACGGTTTTCTGAAGCCACCCAAATGCTTGTGTCCATGACGACATCATATTATTTTAACTGATGGAATAATAAACATTTCCTGAGAAAAGAAAATTCACCGTATAAATCTGCTTGACAAGAACAAACTGTTATTGTACGAAATGAATCAACACTTGGAGATCAATCTAAATCCAGCAGCGTTGTGGTGTACAGCAGTCACACCAGTGCACCTTATCAACTGTGTGGCTTTCAGACTCGGCCTTGAATAGCTTTAAAGTTCATGAGGAAACCAACTTGACATTTTGTTTGTGAAGGTTCCTGGAAACTGACATTTACGATATTTTACATTAAACCTAGGTGCCTCAGACAGAGTGCCTCTGTTCCTTTGGGATCATCTTGCAAGTCTTGATCACGTTATCTCCCGTTTCCTTCACGTACACACGTTTTGCTTTCTCGCATACTGAGTCTTTTCTCCTGCTGTGACCAGGAATTGCGGATTCAAAGGACACAAGAACACAGGAAGGACTAATGATGTCCTGTGAGACATCCTTTTTTGTTTTGTTTTTGACAGGCAGATACGTCATCCGTTTGCATTCCTCTCATCCACTCAGGAAGTATCCATGCTTTAGTTTTGGGATGAGTCCAACAGTTCAGGAAAAACGTCTAACTTTGGGGGCAAAGAGTGCAGAAATCAGTAGAGGAGATGCTGTGGGAGCGATTCATCGGTTGTAGTTATTGATGTAGTTATGGAGTGTTTCATTCCCTCATGTCTCGGTGTTCTTTTCTTTGTCTTGAAGCGTTATACAGTATATTTTCTTTTGTTGCCTGTTTTATTGATCTGGGCCAAGTCTCCTGTTAGTTCAGTGAGATTGAGAAGTCTGGTAAATATTGTCTTGTGCTGAACATGTTGATATTTTTCCTTCGGCTTTCTACCGATGTGAAAACAAGCGGGGCGCTCGACAGTCCAGTGAGAACTTTCTCATCAAGCAAACCTGTGGAAAATTGGGCAGCGTTTTGTTTTTATTAGGGATTTATTATGGGCTGGAGCTTTTTTAGACCTTTTTTCAGACCTCATTTCCTGAAGGGAGTGTACTTCGGGAGAGGAGTGTGGCATGTTGACCTCGAGAGCTCGTCAAGCATCACTATTCCTCCCTCAACTTCCTGTGATGATCCGAGCCTCAGTGCAGAGCAGCGCAGTGCAGCACAGCACGCCAACCTCCCTCTAATCCTGCCTGTGTTTGTTTTGTTTAGTTCCCCAGATCCTCCCCATCACCCCTTGTTTGAAATCAGAACCAGGATGATCTCCTGCAGGCCTCTCTGTTTGTGTTGCCTGGTGCTCGCTCGGCACTTCCGTCCATAGTTCTCTTTGTACATACGGCTCTTTTTAATCAACTCCGGTGACCTGCTTTGCTTTTCAGCCACGGACTTGTTTTGGCTAGCCTTCTGGCTGGACCTTGACTGAATCGCTCAAGGTTTTCCCCATGCAAGTCCATTTGTCTACGGTTGTCCTGTTAACTCGGCCGGACGGGGAGGTGCCTGCCAGGCATCTCTGACTCGCTGTAGCGCTTCTCCACATGGAGCTCAGGATCTGCCAGGATCCCATTTCTTATGGACCTCATGCTTTTTGAGCTAAATGAGGACTTTGGGGTCCTGAGCTGCTCCTAGATCTGTGCAAACAAGCACTTCCTGGCAGAATCTGCTCTCTACCCTCATGACCACCTGAGCTACTTGATATGATTCCTGTCTTGCCTTCTCTTGGTAGTTTCTGCACTGATGAGGGCCTTCCTGTGGTTCCTTGACAGGCCATCTGCTGAGCCAACTGCTGCCTCAGGCCCCTCAGAGACGCCCACACCATGTCTCATGATTACGTCCTGTCTAACTTCTGTGGTTATTACTGCTCGGTGTAAATAGCCAGAATGGGTAACAAGGATGTGTATTTGGCGTAGTCCTGATGTGACCCATGAGGTTATAGTCCCCTTCAAGTAACTATGGAAACTGAAATGCATAGGAAAGTATCTCCTTTGTGCAAGTTTTCACCAGTGGTGTTTAATAAAAAAAAAAAAAAACAGCCATTAAGTGGAATTTCCCAGCCTTAAAAATCTTTGTGCTGAAATGTTGGCCCTGTTGTCACAAGTAAGTATAAGAGAGAGAGTCTTTCATTCACAGCTTCCAGGTTGGTGCTACCTCATCTGGGAGATGAGTGTGAAGCACTGAGAGGTGAGGATCAGTAACGTAACACTTCTGTGGAAGTGGATAGGGACACATCTTAAATATGGTGTTGCACAATTTGTGTGTGTGTTTGTGAATGTGTGTGTGTGTTCAGGATGAGTTAACGTGTGGCATTCGGCAGAATTATATTTCTCCTCTAGGTGTCAAGGAGGCCTTGAGCTACGTGTGTGTGTGTGTGTGTGTGAGAAACATAACATTCTAGTGTGGAAACCTATCCATCAGGTCTGTGGTCTTTAATGTGCCCTTCCTTTCTTCCTCTTTGCTCTCATGTGCCTGAGGAAAAGCTCTGCATCGCCCTGTAACCCTTGAGCTTCAGTTCATGTAGGGCTCTAGTTTGACTCCTGTGTTAAAGTTTTTGCAGTTTTACCAAGGCAACTACGATGTTTTTCTGCTCATCATTTTAAGAGAACGACCGAGGGACGTAGACACTTCTGCTTTCAGTCAGGAAGTAATGTGATGTCATCCAGCACCACCATTTCAAACTACTGTCAATGTGAAACAACCAACTGCCTTCTTCCACATCCATGAGCTCACAGAGGACACCAATTGGCTGATTTTGTTGTGATTGACAGGCGAGAGTGAATATGCCCCTCCCACTCAGCAGGCATGGCCTGTTCTGCTGACTCCAGGCCATGGACAGCTGCCGTGTTGTCAGAATTTAGACTCGTGTTCTCGGTATGATGCACTCGGGAGCTTCTCCGGGTGAATGTTGACCTCTGAATGCATCCTGGTCTGCAAACGGGACAACAGGGGGGTGGGCTGTGATCTCTGTATGCTTAAATAATTGAGGACATAGATGTTTTCTTACAAGAAAAAAAAACGTTGTCTCATTCACCAACTTGTGCACGGATTGAGGTGTTCACATGAAGATTTCTGAATCAGCGGCAGCTCGGATCATATAGGTTATTAAAGGATTATACAGCTGCATGTAAAAGTAGCTTCTGATGCCAAGGGTTTTATGGGAGCTTGTCATCATCTCCAGATAAATCAGTCTGGGTTTGTTAGATGATCGTTAGTTCAAGCAAAAATCAATGAAATGCTTTTTGTTCATAACTCGTAAGTCTGGTGTAAATCTAATCCTACAGGTCCAAGAGTTTCTTCATCTCTGCTTGTTGATTCAGGACATGAACTTGTAGTTTCTCTCTTTGATTCACTATTAGCTCCTTGTAGCTCGTAAAGCAGAGGGAATTCTAGTGATTCCTTCTTGTTTAGCGCTCTTTATCGACACGTAAAATGCACCGAAGCCTCAGCCCTGCGTTGGTAGGAATTAATTGGTCTTTTTATTGATCCGGTGGATCAGAGAGAAGCATCAGAACTGACGTGCACGTGAAACTCGGACATGAATCCGTCTGTTGAATACATTAAAGGAATTAAACAGACTTGCTTTGGAACTTTGTTGAAAAGAGCTGACCAACACCACACCACAGAAACCGCAGCCTTGGCCTGTGGATGTTTGGATCATGAGCTAAATTGGATTGACTTTTCTTTTTTTTTTTTTTTTTTATTTGCATACCTGACTTGTGATTCGTTTGAGAAGAAACAAAGCAGAAGAACCCAGAGTTAAGACCAAACATTCTGAATTTATAGACTGATCGAGACACAACATTAGCCTCTTGACATCACAGTTTATAGACACAACAGTGCTCCGAGGAAGGAATGTACACTGACACACATTCGTTCCTCGCGGAATCTTCCTGAAGCTGTTGTGCGTCGTCTCCAGCTCATTAAGTGCCGCCGTATTCCAGACACGTCCTCCTTTCTCTCTGTCATATTCCCTTTTTAATAAGAGCTCATTAATCTCCTAGCCACCGCTGAGCGACACACACACACATGCAGTGTGTAAGTCTTTGTGTGTGTGTGTGTAAGTGTATGCATTAACAGCTAGTCTCAGTCTGCTAGCTCCTCACTCCCTTTTGAATTAAAACCTCTCAGCTTTCTGAGCGTTCATCAGCATATTGTGATTTGTGAGATACAGGAAGCTTTTTTTTTTATAGTAGATATCTGCTTCACTTTCAGCTCGACTACAGAAAGACACACCGTTCTAAGGGTAAAGCGACAATGTTAAAAAACAAAAGAAACAGACTTATCTATGAGTACAGTGATCATAAACATGAGATGCAGCACAAGAACGAATGGAAGAATAAGAATTTCTGGCTCCCTTCCAAATGACTCAATTCATTACTACTTAGTGTGACTGTGAATTTCTGTCTTCTATATCGGGACCATTTCAAGGCTCTGTCCCAAACATTGGAGTTTATCACTAGTTTGTATTCTTACTCCAATCTGGAATTTCAGGGATCCATCCAAAATTTTGGAATCTGTTGATCTGTAGAAATTTTTGAGGCTCTGTTTCAAATCATTTTAATTCATATATGGCTGTGTGCCAAAATCTGGGAATTAGCACATTTAAAGCTCCATCTCAAACAATAATCTATTTAATCCCTATTTATTTAGTGTGTTTACTGGAACGTTGTGTTATATAATTGAAGGCTAAGTGACGCCTAGCAATTTCAACACTGGCCAACATCAGAATTTGTTTGAACTCTGTTCCAAATGATGGAATTCCTTCCTGTCTGTTTTGTGTCTTTGCCTGAACTCTGGACATTTGACCGAAACTGTGGAATTTCTTCCCATCGGTCTTCTTGTCTTGTCATTGATTGACTGGACATCATGCCAAGTGATCTTACTGTACCTGGAGTCTGGAATTTGACAGCTCTTTCCCAAATGATGGAATTTTTTAGTGTCTTCTTGTAGTTAAGGGTTATAACTGGAACCGGAATCTGGAATTTCTTGGGTTTAAGATCAGCTGTCCTGCATCACTGCTGCATGATGGTCTATAGACTCTCACACCAAATACTGGGGACAGATTCTGCCCACAGGCTAACGGGTATTTTTTGCAACTTATAAGAACACCTACAAGTGGGCATAGTCTTCGAATCGACTCGTGTTTAGTTAAAGATTATATTGAAATTCTCAGATGGTGGAAATCTGCTCAGTTGTGTGTTTTGGAGTTTAGTGATTGTGTTCATTTGTAAGTTTATGGGGTTTTTGCACTGGCTCGAGTGATGCTGTGCAATATTTGATTTGTTCAGTTATAGGTTTACTTTCTAGAACCTGACCAAAACCCCCTTAATTTTTTTTTTCCACACGTTTGCGTGAGGAATCAAAGGCCGTTTTTTCCACTCAGACCCGCGGGCTCGGCTTTTACACACACACGAAATGAGTCTCACTGACGCGGGAAACCGAGCACCTGGAGGGAAAAAGGGCGGGAAAAATGAGACGCCACACTGTTACACAACATTTCCCTGAGTCATGTCTGGTTTAGAGAGCACACACACACACAACATATAAACACATACACCTTTGCTTTTAGACACATTTGTGAAATTCTAAGTTTTGTCTGTATTTATATGGGACCTGTTGGACATTAAAAATAAATAAATAACAAAACAAATAAAATATAGAAGAAATAATCCTGCTAGCAATATTTATTATCTGTATAATCTTCAACACAAATATTGCTGCAGTATTGAGTTTATTTAAATAAACTTCATCTGATGGAGAAAAAATATCTATCAGTTAAAGTGAAAGAGGTGTGATCTATTTATTTAAATTGGTAATGGTGGTGTGGCCTCAGTACCTGCAGCTTGCATTAAAGGAGGTCTCAGTGAAGGAGGCGTGGCCTCTTTGCATCAGGCTCAGTGAAGGAGGCGTGGCCTCTGTGTGTCAGTCTCAGTGAAGGAGGCATGGCCTCTGTGTTTCAGTCTCAGTGAAGATATGGCCTCTTTGCTTCAGTCTTGGTGAAGGAGGTGTGGCCTCTGTGATTCAATCTTGGTGAAGGAGGCGTGGCCTCTGTGCTTTAGTCTTGGTGAAGGAGGCGTGGCCTCTGTCCTTTAGTCTCAGTGAAAGAGGCGTGGTCTCTGTGCTTTAGTCTCAGTGAAGGAGGCGTGGCCTCTATATGCTTTAGTCTCAGTAAAGGAGGCATGGCCTCTGTGCTTTAGTCTCAGAGAAGGAGGCGTGGCCTCTGTGCTTCAGTCTAGGTGAAGGAGGCATGGCCTCTGTGCTTCAGTCTAGGTGAAGGAGGCGTGGCCTCTGTGCTTCAGTCTAGGTGAAGGAGGCGTGGCCTCTGTGCTTCAGTCTAGGTGAAGGAGGCGTGGCCTCTGTGCTTCAGTCTAGGTGAAGGAGGCATGGCCTCTGTGCTTCAGTCTAGGTGAAGGAGGCGTGGCCTCTGTGCTTCAGTCTAGGTGAAGGAGGCGTGGCCTCTGTGCTTCAGTCTAGGTGAAGGAGGCGTGGCCTCTGTGCTTCAGTCTCGGTGAAGGAGGCGTGGCCTCTGTGCTTCAGTCTCAGTGAAGGAGGTGTGGCCTCTGTGCTTCAGTCTTGGTGAAGGAGGTGTGGCCTCTGTGCTTCAGTCTTGGTGAAGGAGGCGTGGCCTCTGTGCTTCAGTCTAGGTGAAGGAGGCGTGGCCTCTGTGCTTCAGTCTAGGTGAAGGAGGCGTGGCCTCTGTGCTTCAGTCTAGGTGAAGGAGGCGTGGCCTCTGTGCTTCAGTCTAGGTGAAGGAGGCGTGGCCTCTGTGCTTCAGTCTCGGTGAAGGAGGTGTGGCCTCTGTGCTTCAGTCTTGGTGAAGGAGGTGTGGCCTCTGTGCTTCAGTCTCAGTGAAGGGGGTGTGGCCTCTGTGCTTCAATCTTCGTGAAGGAGGTGTGGCTTCAGTGAAGTAGGGGTGGCCTCAGTGTGTCAGTCTCACACGCACAAAGTAGATTTCATACAGTGGCACATTACACACGTACTCAGACAAAGGAATACTCGGTAATGAGACCAAAAAAAAATTCCGTTTGCAACTCTGTGTCCACAGTAAAGCTGTCAGTGTTTATTTCCATTACCTCTGATGGTAAGTGGTGAAACGAGCATTCAGTGAATTCCTATATCTCCACACAAGGCCCCACGGGTTCGCCTGGTAATCAGGTTTTCTAATCAGAGCAGCGAGTTCCCTTGGCCTGTGATCGCGGCGGGGCTTGCAAGCGGGCAGCTTTTGTTGGCCTAATGAGAAATAAATCATTCAGTTTAATCTGCGAAATGTTCTGCTTATGGCTTTTGAAGTCAGTTTGATGAAGAGAGAGAGAGAGAGAGAGATGCTAAGATCGAGAAAGTAAAGAGATTCATTGCACGCAGCTCTAATCGAGGATGTAGATTTTCTTTCTGAAACCTTACATCTCACAGAGACGTCATCTACATATTTAAGACTCCGTCAAAGTCTTCAGTTCTACATACAGAAGATGGGATGAATTCACATGGGTTTTCTTTCTCCCTCCGCTAAACTGACGGAAATGAAAAAAAAAAAAAGATATATTTGATCTCATCCTTTTTTTTTTTTTTTTTTTTTAACTGTCATCACAGGAAAAGCTGCAGGTTTTCGTCCTCGAGCTGTTTGAGGAATTCGAAAAGAAATATACAGTAACAGGAGAAATTGGGAATCGCTCAAGCACACGTGACTTTCACTTTGAAGTCAATCTTACAGAAAAGAGACGTGACCAACGGAAAAAAAATAAACATCATCCCACCATCCATCTACATTTTTGCTTCATCTTCACACTGGGTCCAAAAGTCTGGCTGTGTTTATTTATTCATTCGGGGAATGTTTTTATCTTTTAAACGTGACCATGATGTTTATAATTGGAGTTTGTTATGAATTTTTATTGAACTTTCCTGCTTTTACTTGGAAATATCATAGACTAAATTTGGTTAATTGATTGTTTGAATGTGTCGCTGCACATTTGCGGACTCGTACGAACCAGCTGTGGCTTGAGGTGTTTAGACGAGTCCTCGCTTTCCACAGGCTGCTCACACAGCTCTATGATGGAGACCTGACGGTCAGCAGCTCTGCTAATTGAAAGCTAATGGAACGTTCCGGCCGGGTCGTACCACACTGAGGCTGTAATTATCCCAGGGCTGAGGCTAATGGACCGTGCGTTGTGAGAATGAAACCATAGCTCTGGGGCTTTTTATGAAGAGATCAGCTTTAGTGATTGCAGGATCTGTGCCATGCTTTTAGTGAGGACGTCACTCACTCTGACCTGGGACTGATCCGGAAAACCAACACAGAGCTGGGACTGATCCGGAAAAATCGACAAGCTGTGTAGAGATGTGTTTGTGAAGTCAGTATACAAACACATATACACACACACACACACACACCTTTGTGTCAGTTGTTAAGGTGTGAGGCATGTAATGTGTCTCTGCTGCTTTAATTAGCAAGTGTGTCCTGCCCGGGAGGAAGAAAAGAAACACACACACACAGACACACACACACACACACACACACACTGAGCCTCCACACCATATTTCAGGGGCCAGTGGGTGCATTTTCTTTAGTGCTACCTTCTCCTCTGTTCTTTTCAGTCCCTGAGTCCATACATGCCTATCGTTTGACTGACATACACATACAGACACACGCACGCACACACACACACACCATTGTATAGGGAGGGCGATGTAATTTAAACACATCTGTTAAAATATGCGTTTGAACCAATAACAGCAGTTTAATCCCAACATCCAAGCAGGTGTGTGTGTGTGTTAAAGCATTTATTGTCATATGCACAGTACTATGAATTTCTTTCTTTGCAGTCCACAGTGAATGCCTGACATAGTTTAAAAAAAAACTATACAGCAGATAGACTATAAAAATATAGAAATATAGACTGTTATCTGTATGTACAAATGTACAGTGTTGGCATAATATATATATGTGTGTGTGTGTGTGTGTGTGTGTGTGTGTGTGTGTGTGTGTGTGTGTGTGTGAGAATATATATATATATATATATATGTGTGTGTGTATGTATATTAGATATGTGCAAAAATGGGTGGGTGGAGTCCTTAAGAATGGAGAGAGCACTCCTGTGGACTCTGTACAATGGTGCATACAGAATTGTCTGTCTCTGTCTATACATATATTCTGTCTATCTGTTTCTGTTAGCTGTTAGTCTGTCTATTTGTAAATATATTATCTGTCAGGGATCTGTCTGTCTGCATCGCCTGTGTGTTTTCTCCGCTTCGTCTTGTAAATGTGGACACGTAAGCAGGTCCTGCAGTGTGTGACATCATCACTAATCATGCTCAGTGGTCAGTAAGCTGCAGCGTGTTCATCGTGTGTCAGTCATGAGTCTTCAGCCTGCTTTCTGAGTCACAAGTGGAAACATGGAAGTGTTCGATAAATATCCGGTGCGCTCTCTCTCTCTCTCTCTCTCTCTCTCTCTCCACCTCCCTCTGTCTGGTTTGAATGGCGGCACGATAAACAACCACCACAAGCCAAATAACTTGCATGTCGCCTGGTTAAAATTCTTTCCAAAGATGTATTTGGTTTAAGGCTAATGCCATGGTGACAGGAAACAGCTGTTTATTTTATAATCTGAGTAAATACTAATATTTGGTCGGTCCTTGTCTTTGGCAAATGGGATTCTGACAGGCTGTGTGACTTTTCCTCATTTTTTCCAAGCTCTTTTTTTTTGTGGTAATAGCTCAAGTAAATGTAGACTGAACGACTAAGTTCATCACAACTTAACAAAAAGAAAAAAACGAACAACGTCCTTTAAAACCGTATCTGTGTTACAATAACCTCTCCTTCGTTGTCCCTGTTTGCTACGTCTGATATGATAGCTGTAATTAACTAGACATTGGATCAATTCCCTGCCAGAGTGAGGTCAGTAAATGTCCATATCATAAGATCACCCTGGTTCTTCTGTCCTGGAAAGACCTGGAGTTAATCTCTTCATGGCATTTGATACCTCATTACTGCCCAGGCTAGGACAGCAGGAATGATGCACGCTGACTGCCATATTGAGTGGATTGTGGTTGGAATGTCAAAGGTAAAGGTGAACTTTACATACTACTGTACGTTCTGTGCTCAGACGTTCATCTCAACGCCGCAAACCTCATCGCTCACGTGGCGATCCAGTAGTCACAGAAACGTTGTTTCCTGTGTGTACTGTATGTGGTGAAACATTGATTCGTTTAATACTAAAACTGTATGTGTGAGTAAAATTCAGTGTCCAGAATAAGATACTTCAGTAGCTCACTAAACAGTCGAAACGAGACGGACAACGGCTCCGCATTTTATCATCGGTGTACAAATCTAACAACTCTGAACTGACCGAGGAATACAAATTCAGTTTGAGTTCTAACATGTTGTACAAGTTACAGCCACTACGGCATGACAGAAAAAAGCTTAACAGTAGGCTCGAGTGTGTTAATTGCCTCTCTCACCTCAAGTCATAGTGGCTTGCCACTTGTCACTCTGTTTTTGCGACGTCGGAAATAAGCCTTGAGCAAATTCATTACAGACATACGAAATGGAACAGACAAAAAACACCTCACTCGCTCAAAAAAAAAAAGTCTTTAGAGAGAGAGAGAGAGAGAGAGAGGGAGACTCTGGAGTAACAGCTACTCTTGGAAGGTAATAAGGTGTCAACACTTCTCAAAGTGAATCCATGCATCTCAGGGAGTGCGATCCTCCAGACGAGAGAATTCTTTTTGATACAAAAGACCATCAAGGCCTGTAATTATCTCCTCTAAGACAAGAACGTACCCCTCGTTGGAACCTGGGCCAATCACTGTCTGTTCGAATCTACTAACTCTTTACATCATTGTTTTATTAGTGTCCGTGTCTAACTTCATTCCTTTTCTATCACAAAAAAAAAAAAAAACCTGACCTGGAACTGAGGAACTGGTGAAATTGGAGCACGGGGCCAGGGTTGTTTCACATGTGAAATCAATGTCATAACAGCAGATCAATAGAAACAAATGCTGTAGTGGCAACTGGAGCTGATAAACGAGCCAGAAAACAGGGTTCTGTCCAGTAACTGCTCAACACTGCCATCGCTTGCGTGTTCAGTAAGGATCTTAAACACTGTAAAAACCATCAAACAGTGATATTTCTCATCTATTAAAGACGACTCCTACATCCAATGCTGAGCAGATCATAATGAACAGGACCACTTTTTCATTAAGAGGAACAGCGTGTTTTGGTTTCTACTGCACGTTTAACTAGCATATCGTCTCTGGAGGTTTTAGTCCACAGAAGATCTTTCTCCAAAATGTTGACCAAACCTCACCACTTCACCGTTAATTCATTCCTTTGCCTTCTGCCATCTCAGACCTTTCTGTTAATTCCACCTTCATCATCTTCCTGACAAGCATACATGTGTCTCATAAACACTTCCCTCTAGTGGATCTCACACCCAGCATTTATTCCCCACGGACCCTTCCCAATAATTTGATTTAGGCAGTGATGTTTTCTTTTTCCTAAGCTTTCCTGCTAACCCACACTTGCCAATGTAATTCTAAGCCCGCTGAGTTCCATCGGATTTTAATTAAGGATTTAAGCTCGGCTGTGAATCCATCTCGAGCAAATGTAAGTGCGGGTAGGTGTAAAGTGTAAATGGGAACGGGAGATTTTAGTTCACTTGCAAATGCGTTAGCTCGTAAATCCTGTTTTGTTTCGGCTCATGGTTCTTCTTTGCACAGAAGGCGCCAAGAATAAAAATTAGAAAGATTGGTTGACCCTCGTTTTTTTTTTTACATCCTTTGACCTTCTAACCTTCACGTATGTTGAGAAACATTTTGGCATCAGACTATGCAAGTGTCTAAAAATATGTATCCTTATAAACCACTTGCCCTTTACCTGGACCACACATTATTCCAGGCTGGCAGGTTTGCGTCCTTGGCTTTGCTGAAGGAGTAAACCGAAAATGATCCAGAAAATAGCTGTAAAAACACATCTACGGTCCATTGGTTGGTTGTACTAGCAAGCCCACTTCATTCCTCATGCATCCATGGTGAGCAAGATTGATCCAATGCAAAACCACTCGGTGCAGGATGCTTTCGGGTGAGTCGTCCCTTCCATCAAGCCTAATTCCCGAGAACATGGTAGAGAGTTTCAGTCAGGTACCCACCAGGGATGCCCCAGCTGGAGTTCATTAGTGGATGAAATATAGCTGCCCCACTATTCCTTCTCTTCGATAAGTGTTCTCTCCTGCTCCTTTTCTCATCCAGAGCACCGTCAATAACACAGTAACGCTGTAAGAGGACAGCACAGGGTATTTTCACACCTTTGGCATGAGTAAAGGAGGACAGCACCTGTAATGAGGAAGGTGTCACGGTGGACCTGGTGGCTGGACGTCACCTGATCCAGAGGCCCAGGGGACCTGTATATTCAAAACGATCCAAACTCTCAGGCATGCTTCCACCTCGCTAAGGTGTAATTGGATCCGGTTGCGTAAACAAAAACGAATCGTTGTCTGTGGTGTTAGATATTGCCTGTTGACAGACGGAGCAGGAACTGTCAGTATGAACCCAGGACGCACTCACAGCGATGCATGGAGCAGCATGAACCTTCCCTCTCTCCATCAGCCTGCAGAGGGGTGCAGAAAAGAGTCCCACAGGGGTTTGCCATTTGGATCACCTGCCAGCTAAGAAGAGTTGTTGGTTCCACACGAGGTTTCGATTGCCCTAATTCTGAAGCCGCTATACTATAACTCACATGTCCAGCAGTGGGAAATGATTACATGGGACGTAGGTTGTCCTGCCAAGGATTTCCTTATCTTTTGTAATCAGTGACATTTATAGTAGCTATACATAGTCTTTCCCTCCCTGGCCTCTCTCTTATATGAATGTTAAATTAAATGTCTCCCTACAGAGAACGATTACACATGTATTCCCGTCCTCAGTAAAAAGAAAAAAGCTGCGAATGATTATATTCAATATGAACAGTAACCCACATGGTAACATACTGTTCATGCTGCTGTTACAGGTTCTAAATATTTTAAGGAATGGTTTTATCAAGCAGCACTGTGCCCTTCCGAGTTTTGAGCTGTAGTTACACGTAAGCGTGAACTGAGCGAGAGGAGAGAGATGCTGCTCTCTGTAATAACGGTTAAACTGGCTGTATTATGGTGCATCCAAAAAGCCATGCAATCATGGCTGACAAGCCAGCGGTGCATTAAAGAGTATTCCATCTGCCAGACTCGAGGACATGAGCTGCCAGGTCTATCATTTTTGATTAGCACTTTTTTCCACCCTCTCTTCAATTCTTTCTTCACGAGAGGTCTGAAGAGGTGGAGAGAAAGGTAATGGATTCTGGTGAGAGAGCACAGCGCGCATTCGCTCTCTTTCACATTGTCTTTTTTTTTTTGCCTCTCCGTGATGAGCTATAGATTCCTTTCCTCTTGAGAGAGCAAAGACGCAAGAACTCGGATGCACCTGGTTTTCTCCGGTGTGCTGATGTGGCTTGCAGTCATCCTGTAGCCTGTCTTGTTTTTCATGAGCTCATTTGTTAGCATAGTCCCTTAGATTTCTGCATGGATCCTGCTGTAAGAAAACAAATCAAACGATCACCACTTTTTAACCACACAACGTTACGCGAGAAGTCGGTTTTGCTCCAGTTGACAACTTTCTTGTATACCACACTCATTCTTCACTCCACACATCCTGTTCTTCGCTTATATGACACCTGGTATTAGATATGCTTCTCCATTATACAGTGTATAACCATTATCACCAGAGGCTAACGTCCTAGCGTAGCCCAGCTCAGGCTTGCGGCTCAATCTAACGAGGCACGGTGAATATTCTCCGTCCAGCACTGAGCCGCTGTGGACAGCTTGCCTCACTAATTGGTCTCAGGACATTCCCACATGCCTCATTGTGTTCAAAATAGCACAACCTTTAAGAAGGGTTTGCCGAGTGGCCCTGACCACACTTACTCGATTGGCCATCACTAATGGCATGTGCATTAGCCTGTGTCTCTTTCCCCCCTCGTTCAAACATTTTAAAAATCTTTTTGGAGATCCGAGGACAGATAAAAAGCAAATAGCTCAGATTATGTGAGTGTTACGTTTAAGACCGTGGAAGAATTTGACGGAGAAATGGAATTCGTCTTGATTTGCGATATTTTCCGTCAAAGTCCTCAGTCAAGACTCAACTCTGTTATGGGGCTCAGTCATTTTGTGTACCGTTGGATCCAACATCCATTCCTTCTTTTAAATTCCAATAATGGCTGCCGTATCCATAAGAAGTAGAGTTCTGAGTGTTGGAAATTTTGAACGGTGCACCAATCTGTCCAATTACCTTCAGGACTTTTTTCCTCCAATAGAGGTCAAGGATTCCTAACTGCCCGAGGAAGCTCTGAAATATTAACGCTGCCTGAAACTATGGATGTATCAATAGGTCAAAGGTTATCTGTGGGGAAACGTGCAGCTAAGACTAACCTGATTAAGAATGAACATAAGCCATGGAAAGGCATGCATGAATGCATGAGCACAGACTGGATGTAGAGCAGGGTGTTATGGGAAATCATAGGACACAGACAATTTCATTTCGGTGAGCCATCCTTTTAAATTATCCAGACTTTATGATAATCTGTTCCTTGTGCCAGCAAACAGGAAGAACTGAAACAACGCCTGAAAATACAAAGATGGTCTGTATAAAAGATAAACACGGTCTGAGCTTCCTGAAGGTTAAAGGACATCATATTCTTAAGAATTTACAGAAGGTGCATTCAGTATTACAGAATGCACTTTTAGATCATGGCATCACCAGGATTTGTTGCATGGCTAAGCTATACTTGATACTGCCAAACTAGGACACTACTTGTGACTTATACCACAATAAAATACGTGAAATATCCCGTTCAAAAACATTTCGAAAAACAGGGAGTCTGAGCTCGAACAGATCCGCTTCGTTTGTTCTCGGGTCCGCAGGCATCTTTACACAAAATGTAAATGTAACTCACAAGGCCGCGACATTTCTCTCTCACAGAGACAACAAGCGCCGTCGATGAGCTAATAAATGCTTAAAGGGCGCAGACACATTGACTGCTGGCTGACTTTTCTCCTGAAGCATAAATTACCTCAGTCTTTGTCGATCGTTCTTTGTGGAGTGAGCCTCGGAGTTGTTTTCTTTCCTGTAGGTCGATGATCGATAATAATAGGATACATGCGAAAGGAAATCGATGAACCGATTCCTCAGCAGAGAGCCTAATTTAATCAGTGTGGATGTAGCCAATCGATGGATGTTGAGGCTGGTAATAAGGTTCTAGAGCGGAGAACGGTCCCAGTGAGACCTTGCAGGGGCGGAATACTGTACATCCTCTGCTCTCTTTCTCATGCACTTTTATGCACTCGTCTCCAGGTTCACTGATGTTCTGAGGTGAGACGTGCCCCTGTTGCAAGCACGTTTCTGATGAAGGGTCGTAGGGGTTGTACCCCAAGAGATTCCGAGAAATAAATAATGTAATTAAAGTTCACCTTGGCTGTGTATAGCAGTTTATTTAAGTAGCAAGAATTGTTACTTTCCTTTAGGGGGTCTATATTAGTCTGAGCCATGATCCAGCATCTTTCAGTAAAGGGCCACATGTTTAATCACTGTGAAATGAATCGAATAACTGAGTATATTTTATCCATACCTCTAGTACCTTTGTGTCTTACTGTATATCCTGCATAGAGTCTTTGTACAGAGTTTCCATGTGGTTCTGTTTCTCGCAGGGTTCCTGGCATCACCATCGCCACTGACATTATCTGTGGCTTTCCGGGTGAAACGGACGAGGACTTTCAGCAGACGATGGAGCTTGTGAGAAAGTACCGATTCCCAAGCCTCTTCATCAACCAGTTCTACCCACGTCCTGGAACTCCGGCGGCCAAGATGGAGCAGGTCCCGGCACATGTGGTGAGCGTTTGGGTTCTAAAGTGTGTATCCTGATTACTGGCGTTGTCGTTCTAACCTGGGGCAGGGTACATTGTGATTTGAATTTCTTTCATACCTTAATAGCCCCCACATTACACAATGTGGATTGATGTGCATTAAACACTTTAAACATTTAAACACTCATCTGTTTGATTCTCTTGGAATTGCCATGGCAAATGTAAACGTTACCACGTTCCAGAGTCTTCCCACTGTAGGATTAAGGGGTATTCTTCTTTTTGGCTTTATTCCTAGCAGATGGTCAGGTATGGGCTCCAGAGCGGAGCTGCATGACAGGCCCCACTCATCACTTTGGTGTTTGTTTTCTCAGGATTTATACAACCAGCCAAGTGGCACACTTACTTATCCAAACAGAGTATTAGTGGTGATGGACAAACCTGCCAGTCTCAGGCTCACAGACTCCGCCCACAGCTAAAAGAGCGTCTGATGCCTTTTCTGCCCTCAAGAGTTACTGTGGATGATTATCATAAAGTTTATCACAGTATCATAAATACTGTGGATGATTTTAACCAATAACGTTTTTTTTTCTTTGCATCAGAAACCAGTGTATGAAGATACACTCTCTCTCTCTCTCTCTCTCTCTCTCTCTCTCTCTCTCTCTCTCTCTCTCTCTCAGTCTCTCACTCAGTCTCTCACTCTGTGTGTGTCTCTCTCTCTCTCTCTCTCTCTCTCTCTCTCTCTGTCTCTCACTGTCTCTCTCTCTCTGTCTCTCACTGTCTCTCTCTCTCTGTCTCTCACGCTCTCTCTCTCAGTCTATCTCTCTATCTGTCTGTCTCTCTCTCTTTTGTTGTCTCTCTCTCTCTCTCTCTCTCTCTCTCTCTCTCACTGTCTCTCTCTCTGTCTCTTGTTCTCTCTCTCAGTCTCTCTCTCTCTCTCTCTCTCTCTCTCTGTCTCTCTCTCTGTCCCTCTCTCTGTCCCCCTCTCTCTCTCAGTCTATCTTTTAATGAGGAATAATTCCAGACATTTTAGCAACAATTAGACAAGACATTCTTTGTTTACCAAAAATCAAAACAAATATGATACCAATGATGTAAAACATTATTATTTTGAGAAAGTTATTGCAACCTCTGCTTTTTTATGAATGATAGAAAGGGTTATTATTTAATAAATTATTTCAGTAACTGAAGAAATCAATCAGTTGTTCCGCTTCTGGAGCATCAGTCCGTGTTCAGATCGAGAGAATTCACATGGAAATGCGAACGTGTCTGGACTCGTACAGGGCTACGGCTTGACGTTCACTCTGAGACACCCTTAAAAAGTGAATTTTAAGTCCACTAAGCCTCATGATGGGATTTATTTTCCGCAAAAAACCAAGAGCTGAGTCATGAAAGCCAAGGAACCTGCTCCAGTTCTGTCAAAAACGGATGTGAACGATCTTTTTTTTTTTTTTTTTAATTTCAAATTTTTTATTTTTTATTTTATGCGATTAGTACCTTCAAAGAAAGATCATGTGTTGGAGTGGTGTAGGATTCAAAATGATCCTCTTTACTCCTTACTTTACAACTCCATTCTCTTCGTTCTCCTTCGCTCCAGTTTGCACATTATTTAAACTAAGAATCATTTTTAAACCTTAATAAGGAATTCATAAACACAGAACTGTAAGAAGCTGAAAAAAACAAGCAATTCAGTAGGTCATTGTGTGTTGTGTTACAAAGAGGTTTGCTTTCTCAGCTTTGAGTTCTGTCACCATCACCATCAACCGTCGTACTTTTTAAATCGTACTCAGCCTCTGGAGCTCTAGCCTTGCGATTTTTCTTTTTGCTTCAGCAGTGGATCTTCATCTAAGGCCGTGTCCTTCTTCCCCGCTGAGACCAATCCGTCATCAGAAGATCCGCGTGGTTTTAATGGACTGCTCCGTATCTGATTCCTTTTCTTCCCACTCGGGGATCCTGATCAATCTGTACAATCTGAGTACAAGAGTCTGAGATTCTACACACACACATCGGTTGGAGGAAATATCTTACTTTGTCCTAACTCAGAAGGTCTTTTTGTATGATGTGATTCCATAACTGTTTATTTAACAGTTTATTTAGCTTTATAAACACTTAATTTAGCTTCGTAAAAGACAGAGATAAAACCGACATCTTCGAGACTGAGGAAATCTCTATCGCACTACCACCACCATGCTTCACAGGTGATCTAATCTGTTTAATGATTTCCACCACATTGGTGAGAGTTTCTGGGGGACACGGTGGCTTAGTGGTTAGCACGTTCGCCTCACACCTCCAGGGTCAGGGTTCGATTCCCGCCTCCACCTTGTGTGTGTGGAGTTTGCATGTTCTCCCCGTGCCTCGGGGGTTTCCTCCGGGTACTCCGGTTTCCTCCCCCGGTCCAAAGACATGCATGGTAGGTTGATTGGCATCTCTGGAAAATTGTCTGTAGTGTGTGAGTGCGTGAGTGAATGAGAGTGTGTGTGTGCCCCGCGATGGGTTGGCACTCCGTCCAGGGTGTATCCTGCCTTGATGCCCAATGACGCCTGAGATAGGCACAGGCTCCCCGTGACCCGAGGTAGTTCAGATAAGCAGTAGAAATGAGTGAGTGAGTGAGTGAGTGAGGGTGAGAGTTTCTTATTATCAATTCACACAACTGTAAAAGCGCTCCATGATCAAGTCCAGTCTTTGGTCTGTTACACCGGTTCTACTCCAGCCTTTGTTGGTCTTTTAAGATCTTTAGTTTCCAAAGGGTTTGTAAATCAGTGACAGGTTGCAGTGTGCTGTTTCTCTTCGCTCTTCTTTTATCCGCTTCTCTTAAGTGTTCATTAATATTCTTTCAACATATTCACTCCTTTTAGCTTCAAAGTTCATTCACCTTTAAGAATTGCCGTGTAGAAATACTTGTTTTAGGTGTAATAGCTTTCATTTAGTAGCGTTTCGGATTTTTCTTTCAGCATTATACTGAGAAATTGGCTACTTTGGTATAATGAGTGCTTACGGTGACGAGGGTCGGAAATGGATCCTCGACACCAGGTCAGTATAATTACCCTTATTACAGTTCAATAGCAAAGGTGGCGGCTGTAGTTCAGATTTGCGTGGAATAATCGCATCACATAAAGGTGTAAATGTGATCCATGTTGGCGATTTTTTTTGCCGTTACTTTTCCACAACGGCACCTCTGATGTCTAGGCTTGATGAAATGAGTGCAGAGGTGCTCTGCTTGTACGTCTGTCTTACCACACACGACATACGAGTCTCAGTGATGTCATTGTTGATACACCTCTGATTATTAACTGTAAGCTCTGGTAGTTCATTCCAACAAAGTAAGTGTTTATGGAGTTTACAAAAAGGTCAGCATCTCTCTCCCGGTCCGATTTACATTGGTTTGGCTCCTAGCAGAAGTCTAGGGGGCAGGACTGAGTGTGTCACATTAATAACTGCTCCAAACTGTAATGACTTTCTGGCTCACGCAAGAGACTGCAGGGGGCTGAGGAAAACGACAGCCAGACTTGCAGCCCGGCCCATTCTGGCACTCGGCACGTTTAGGCCATCTTATCTGCAGGGCTCATCCACTTCCCGATGACAAATTGCTCAGCTCTTGTAACGAATTGCCACATCTCATTATCTTTGGACGGATGCTCTGAATCCTGAAATACAGGGATGCAGATGGAGAATGCACCCCCCACCCAACCAAAAAAAAAATGCACTGGCATAATTAGTCCCACGTGTCAGAGAAGGGTTAGCGGAGATAAATTGGTATGATATCATGGAATGTTGGTCTTTCCAGGCGGGCAGGTGTTTACCCTGACAGATCGTCGCCTTCGCCCGTGCTGTCTCTAAACAGGGGAAATTAAACAAGCAGCACCAAGTAGGACTTGAGCCGTCGCTGAGAGGCACCGCTTTTTTTCTGAACGCGTTGGTGGAATAGATCAGTAAGGAATACTCAACATGTGGAAACAAAATGATCTCAACGCTGAGACAGATGGGCAAGGCCTTCAGGCAAACACACCAACTTAGGATGAGGTCAGGTGTACATCTTTACCCAATACGTCTGATAATCCCCGCCAGCTTGTTATTTTCCCTTAACGATTTTCTTTTCCTTATTTATTTACTCTAGTTCTCTTTAGACACCATCATATGCCATGATTTAGACACCCGGAGGACTAGGTCTAATAAACCATTGCTGATTCTTTGTTTCCAGAGATAAGAGTGTAGTGTTTTGGTCCAAACGCGCTGAATACAATTTATTTTTTCCATTAACGTACCTTTTTCTTGACATGGCTAACAATCGTTCTTTATTTTTATCATAATTAATTGCTTTCGCTGCTCAGTGTTTATAACAATACGAAGTCCTCTACGGTTGTACGCTATTTTATTATCTTTCCACCGTGCTGTCTAATCATTTGTTTGTGGATTAGGTTCTTAGCGAGGTCCTATTTGTCCAGATCCTCAAAAGAGTTTTATCTTTTCCATGGATTCAAGCTAAGCTTCGTGCCGGCGAGTATGTCAAAGATTGCGACGCTTGTTTAGAATTGTCGGAATGAGCGCAACGCATCACTGAAACGGTTTCGCAAAGTGAAGACGTGACTTCAGTCCGTTTCATTTAGAACTCGAAGCAGTCGTACGATTCTAATTAACTTTAGCAGAAGTATAACAAAACAAAACAAAAAAAAAAACGTTTATGTGCAAGATTCTCTTGTCCTTGTCTATTCTAGTCCTTGAAATAAATGCAGATGAGACGCTAACCGTTGTTCTAAGGCAGCATTTGTTTAAGTAAATTACATTTCCTTCATGTTACCGTTTATATGCACTCTCTATTATCTTCTGATTAAATCCTCCAGCTTTAAAGGTCTCTTTAAGAAACGCTAAGGTTACACAGCCATGATGTTTCTGTCGTACATTATTAAATCTGTTCCCGCTGCATGAATAGTACATGGAACATGAAGTGGCATCTATTTGACCTTCGTTTGGCCCGTCAAAGAAATTCTTAAAGTTAAGAAAATGGATAAAATTATTTAAAGTTTCAGTTTTTTTTTCTGTCGCATTTTGACCGTGTTGCTCTGTTGTACTACATCAAGTTCATCATTTGTGCACAGGATGTTGGGTATTTTTCATCAAGATTCGATTTGTCCGGCTAATATAATTGGCATATTTTTGTTCATTCAAAAGCCCAATGCTTTGAAGGATTAACTGACCGACCACATGTTCGTTATACTTATAACTCGCTTTTTTCATTTATACAGAAAGCAAAAACATTGGCCTTGAATTGCATTATGTAGCTTTCTGAATGGATTTACTGCCAGAACATGGACACATTGACAGCACTCTCATGGCCTGTGTTAGTTCTGCCCTTTCATTCAGCCTCCATTGGCCTGAAAAAAAAAAAGACCAGTATGCCACTCGTAAAGTGCCCAGCTGTACCTCACCAACATCTGCCACTCACGGGGGCATGCGTCAGAGTCAAGAGCATCATTACACCAGTGTTCATGACATACTCTTGTGCGTGATGGATTGAGGGTAAAGGGGGAGGGTTGTCATGAAATCACATCATTTGCATCTTCATAGAGGAGCTAATGATACACAAGAAGCCTAGAGCGAAAAAAGTGGGATCACGTGACCCTGACAGTGATTATTAGTGCCTAATCACTGCTCTGTGCCATTGTCAAAGCTGTCAGTCAAAGAGTTCATTCTTTTATTATGCTGTAGCTATTTTGGGGCATTTGCGTTTAGTTGCCACTTGATAGGGCATCATGTTTGCTTTCAGAGCGAGTTGTGAGAAAGCGCAGATGGACATCATAGTAGGTGTCAACACTCATCAACAGCGTGTTCTGATTTGTCCCACGAACTAACCAGCTCCTACATTTTGATTCGCAACGTCATTAGCATACACTAAGGAATAGAGATATTTTAAGTAGTCCTGGAGTTCTTCTAAACGCACCCTGTAATTCTTGCACTTTCCGAGACGAAGTACAAACTCTCATAGTTTCATCTTAGAAATGAACAGCTCCTGGAACCTGAAACAGGTTTTTTTTTTTTTTTCTTTTCAGCCTGAATGCCTCTCTCGCCTACAAGCAGCGACATAATGCTTTGATTGTAATAAGAGCCTGAATTGGTCGAGTCATTCAGCAGGAAGGAATGAAGAGCAAAGATGTCATTATCTTGGTATGAAAATTGATATTCCTTAGTCCATTTGTGTTATGCGTGCTATTACCGCAGGTAGTCGGATCCATTTTGAACTTAATGTGTCCTGAGCCACGCCACTCGGTACTTTCTATCACTCCTGCGCTTTGTAATAATGACTACAACTGAAGGGGAAAAAATGTTCCTTGGATTATCAGGATGATTTTTCATATTTAATGCACTGCTTCAGATGTGGAGCGATCTTTGCCTTGCCCTCAACACACTAAAGTATTGAATTTCCCAAGGTCACGAGGTTCACCTTCTTCTTTTTGAAGTTCCTCAATATAGAACTGCAACACGATGAGAACTGAGCGTATTCTCTTTAGACTTCGCTGGCTTGGTCTTGGTTGCTTTAGATCTGCAAGCTTTCTCCAACTTCATCTTTCTCTCGTTTTTGTTTTTTTTTTTCTTCCTCAAATGGCCATAGGGGTTGCATTTGGAATATGGGATGCTCCAGCAACCCGCACCTCCCCCTGCATCCTGTGTTTTTTTTGTTTTTTTCTCGCCTGCCTTATCCTGGCCTCATCGAGCCAATCCTGCTGGGAGCTCATTGGCTAAGCTGAAGAAGGGAAACCCAGAGGCTGTTTTCAGCCTGATCATCATCCAGCTGGTGTTCTGGTTAGAAGAGAGTAAGAAATCAGTCAAATTATTAGCCAGGCCTGGGTATTTCTTACTGCTGCTCTAGCTATTCCTAGTCAAATTCTCTGCTGCATTCCAACACCTTGGGCTATCAGATCGCATAGCTAATAAGGGGGGGTATATGGGGGGGTATATTCAGGAAGATAGCATACGGTAAAGTTGCCTCATGCGAACATGTTTTTTACCACTTAATACTACCTGAGAAGAATTTGAGGTCTTTTCAGTTGTAACGTTATGAAATGGGTTGCATTTTTATTAGGAATCTTATTTGCGTGTTTATTAACCAAGGGCACGGCCTGAGCCCAATATGTAACAACCCTGCAGTTTGACAGGTTCGATAAATTTACAGTCTCTGTATGTATATCACAGCCATTGTGTGTGTATGAGATGTTTATAAAGAAAGGTCAGAGATTCAAGAGCAGCCAAGTTATGGAATGGGGAAGCAGAAAGTGTTTGAGAATCGAGCTATCCATGTATTTACACTAGCGGCTACCATCATTCTTTCTTGTCCAGGTGATTTTCATTTTCCTGCATTTGTTTTTCGCCCATTGTGTCCAGATTTAATACCCTTTTCACCCAGTTGGTTATCCTTTTTTTGTCCTGATAGTGGTTACTGCATCCTGTCCCAACCTCCTTGCCCGTGTGTTTAACCCTGTCACCCTTGTGGTTACCCTTTTCACTGTGTGGTTACATTACATTTTACATTTAAAAGACCTTTCTTTTCCAGGTGCGTACCTTTTTTTGCCATATTTTTCCCCCCTCTAATCCATTTTGTTTCCATTCTTACGCTGCTGGTACTGTACCATTTGTTGGTGTTGTATCATTCTTGTCCTGATGACGATGGGTAACATTGGCAGCCAGATTGGTAGGTAGAGATGGAGAAAAAAGGACAGTGTCCTTGTTATATATCTATAGGGAGTCATGAATTTGGAGGTTTTAAGATACAGGTCTAGTATGGTATGCTGCTTAGTGGTTGGGTCTCAGAGTCCTTTACCATTGTTCAACGTGAGGTTTTGTCTGGAGGTTTTTGTTGGATCTACAGTATGTGACCTACACGATATGTGTCGCCATGCTGGAAAGTCTCTCGGCTATGAAAAAGCACAGCTTCCCTCGACTCACTTACAGCCTGGTCAGTGTTCTAATTAGACTCATTTGACGTTCTGTGGCTGTTTTACGTGATCACATTTAAGTGCCTTCATACATCAGCTCCAGCCCCCGCATTTGAATTTCATTACAAATTAAGAACATTTGTGCTGTTTCAGTGGCGAGAGGCTCAGCAGGCAGATATTCATATTTCTAACCCTTGAGTGTTTCTTTTGTCGCATACTTTTGTCATTACAACCTAGTTTCGGTACAGTGTTAAATAAAGATAATATATTTCCTCATTCTCTCACATGCAGTGGTTCTTTTTTAATCCTTTTTTTTTTTCTCCCTTAACAGAAAAAACAAAGAACCAAGGAGCTGTCTGCGTTGTTCCACTCATACAACCCTTATGACCATAAGGTAAGAGCTAATGTTAATGTTGGCCATTAGCAGACCCCTTCATTAAACCTGACCTTTTCTTTCTGCTCATCTGTCGTAGTGCATTTCTTTGCTCTTAGAATCTTATCCAAGCTCTTTCTCAAGCAAACAACCACAGCACTTCCCCTGCTCCTCTACGTTGTTAAGGATAATGGCTTTTCCGCCATTCTTCTTGTCAGCCTTGTCAGCGTAATCTCTGGAGAGAGAAAAAAAAGAGGAGAAAAGGGAGTGCGAAGAAAGAGAGTGCCGAATGTCACAGTCTTTGGGCATCTGGACAGGAATCAGCGTGAGCTCCGGAGCTCTTGTCTTTTAATGGCATCATTAAAATTTCAGCAGAGCCACGCTCCTTCAGTTCTCTAAATCTCCTTTCCGTTAAAAAAACAAAACAAAAACAACAACACCGTAGCTGCTGATAGCGCTGCCAGGGTTCTCACGTTATCCACCTTTTTTTTTTTTTTTTTTGGACTAACTACCTTCGTCCAGTATAATCAAACCCAAATTGAAAAAAACCCATAACGACAGGAGGTGATGCTCTCCTGTGAGATGCTACAGCCTGAGAAAGAACAGGCAAAGTGCTTAAGAGTCAGGAAATGACCAGGAAGGAAAAAACTGCCCTCTAATAGAATCTTTTATTTTTTTTCTCATCATTTTGACGCCATTCCTAGTCTTATTTAAAAAAAAAAAAAACATCAGACACGTGTTAAATACGAAAAGAATCAGGGTTCTTTGTGCTAACGCTTCAACATAAATACGGAGATTTGGTTCTGGGGCTGTTCCTGAAACTGATGAGCATTTTTTATTGGAAAAATAAATGGTCTCTAAAGTGTTAAACCTTCTATCGAACAGTCCTAAGCTCCGCTCATGGTGTTCAGCGCTGTAGCAGGTGCGCTAACATGTCCTGTGGACATACTTTGAAAAAGAAGCTTCAGATGTGAGCAAACGATGTGCCCCGGGGCTTGGAATGGTTTTTACCTTGTACACCACTCTTGAGGAGTTGTTGAGTAGATAACACTAAATAAATACAATATTACCTTTAGTAGAAAAAAAAAAAATAAATAAATGCACACGTTTGTACTATCGTGTACTATCAGTTGAACTATCATGCACAGCTCTAGTACGTACGACAGCTCATTCATTCATTCATTCATTTTCTACCGCTTATCCGAACTACCTCGGGTCACGGGGAGCCTGTGCCTATCTCAGGCGTCATCGGGCATCAAGGCAGGATACACCCTGGATGGAGTGCCAACCCATCACAGGGCACACACACACTCTCATTCACTCACGCAATCACACACTACGGACAATTTTCCAGAGATGCCAATCAACCTACCATGCATGTCTTTGGACCGGGGGAGGAAACCGGAGTACCCGGAGGAAACCCCCGAGGCACGGGGAGAACATGCAAACTCCACACACACAAGGTGGAGGCGGGAATCGAACCCCAAACCCTGAAGGTGTGAGGCAAACGTGCTAACCACTAAGCCACCGTGTCCGCCACGTACGACAGCTGTAAAACAAAATTAGCTGTAGATTCTCACCAAGTAGTCTTTCTGGAACAGTCCAGGTATTTGTTCATTTAAATAAGATGTAAAGCCTAAGCTCAGCTTTTGTGCTGTTTCTATATTGTTATCTACAATAACGTGTTATAACGTGTAACAAGCTAAAGGTCAGGCTAACAGCAGCCGGGTTTAGTGGCAGATTTTTCTCCACTTAGTTGTTTCCCATTTTCTGGTTTTTAACCTGAAACCTTTTAGCTGAATCAGGAAGTAGCCACCTGAACTAACCACGCTCCAGTTTTAATAATTATGACAAGCATAGCAACAGTAACCAATTGTGGGTGGGGGTAGGAGGAAATGGTTCTTCTCTGAATTTGTTTTTTAGCACTACTAGGCTACAGTTAGCATTAGAGTATTGAAATAATGCTAGCATAGCTTCAACAAGCTAAAACTGTTCTCAAGTATTGAAAGCCAGTACAGAACAGCATTGCTGTAACTTATTGCATTTATTTGTTTATTGAATTTTTAATGTATTTTCCAGTGTGGAACATATTTCTCAGTGAAGAGAAAAGATCGCTTTATTTTCTCATCCGCGTCTCTTTTTTTTGCATTTTGTCTATTCCTCAAATACAACTTCCTGAGATTAATTTATGCCACGGCTTCACGCTGTTTTTTTTTCTCTTTTTTTTCCCCAAAGCCGTCACCGAAAGGTGCTGCCACGTCTCAGCTTAAATGAAAGCTAATTGGGCAGGGTTAGCATGGTGTCACGTCAGTAGCGCTAACCAAACCCTGTAGAGGTTCTGTATTATTTATGGAAGATGTTAGCATGTTTGACGCTGCATTAACAGCCTTTAAAAGGATGTTGAAGGTGTCTGATGTATAAAGAATCTCGGGGGTGGGGGAAGGAGAGCAGTTGAAAGACTTAAGCCCTATTCGGACGGGACTAGTTTTCTAAACGACGTTTGAGTTAGAAATTTTTTCAGCCGACGTCTGTCATTTCATATATGGATTCGGACGGGACTAACATCTCTGTGTTTATTACGGAGGTAGAAGTGTCTGTGTTTTACATGTGGGCGTTGCACAAGACCACATGTCCAGGATGCGTGGATTGCGTATGGTCATATTTTTATATAGAACATCTTATAAACCCACTGGAATAAATATGTTTTTATATAATTTTCACGTTATGTAATTGACTATAGAAATGAAAGTTACTCTTACCTGAAACTGATATTACAGTAGCCAGTCTTAACAATTTACGTGATTTGGCTCTTCTTGTTGATTTAATTTTTTTATTTCTTCGCAGGGTAGCAAACACATTTACATTCATTATTGGTGTGCAGAAAGCAGAACCTTGAATACCGGTGCGCTAGGGTTAATACGGTAGTTCACGTTGACCAAAACAGACAAGAAAACGCGTTTTGGAAAAAACATTTTCGGCAATCACAGACATTCGCATTCGGACGGGATTAGATTTCTCAGAGGAGCGCCGATTTTGCTGAAAAACAGTACTGTAGGTAATTTTCTCTGGAATTTTTACACAGGTCGTGTGAGAAAAAGACAGACATGGCAGATTCGGACGGGATTAAAATCACAAAGTACGTCTGTGAAACTGAAATTTCTCTAACGACCCCCTGTAAAACTAGTCCCGTCCGAATAGGGCTTTAGAAGGTTATTTCAGTGAAGAGGGTTTGTTTTAAAGGCTTATTGGATGTTGGACGCTCCATTCAAACACTTTGTCTAATTTTCTCTAAGTTAATTAACATTTTTTGGTTTGGAGGCCAAATGGAGCTCTGGAGCTCGACAGTGGCTGCTCTGGCTCAGGCGAGTAACGAGCAAGCTCTGGTTCATTAATCCTTTTCTAATGATGCGTAAGTCTCCACACTGGCTGCTCTTGATAGTTTGGCATTAAGGCCACTCATAGAGACACTCTCCTGATGTGACTTGAAGCCAGCGCTTCAGGGGTTCACTCACCTTCTGTAGCACTTAAAGGACAAAAACCTCTCAGGTTACAGCTTTGGCTCTGACTGTTACACAGCACGGAAGTCCATGTACAGTATGGAGACTCCTTTACACACTCGATTACAGATATTAACAACAATTATATACTTAAGATCAAGCGCACCAACCTATTACACATACTGTTGCTGTAGTAACAGGACCAATTCTATAAACCTTTGATTGTGGGCAGTAATGCAGACGCCAGTCAGAATCCAGATATCACCAGTGCTGTGGAATAAGAGATGTTCAGTGACCTGGTTTGCTAATCCAGCTTATTTTTTTTTGGTGCTGCATTTGTGTTTTCTGAAGAATTAGTTACTGTGCATTAGATAACTGATGGAATGTGAAGTTGGTGGTTAACTGTAGCGCCGTGTAGCACAAGCTCCTGCAAAATGGGTTGACTAGCATAGCAGTGGTGCAGTGGCCTCCTCAGAGTGATGAGTTGGGTGGCACTTAGGTGATGCGCTTCAGCCATGTTACTCCTGTTCAGGACATTCGACGGGATGCTAGTTGATTTGCTTAACATTTGAATGTAAGTGTGTGTGTGTGTGTGTGTGTGTATCATGTTTGTGCAATAACTTGCGGCCATGGCAAGTAAATTGCTCTCTTAGCGATGCTAATATCCTGCTCTGTGAATGCAGTAATTACGCTACTGCTTACTGAGAGAGCTGTAATTATCCTCATTCTGTGGCCAGAGACAGACTGAACACTGGAGAGAGAGACAGACTGAACACTGGAGAGAGAGACAGACTGAACACTGGAGAGAGAGACAGACTGAACACTGGAGAGAGAGAAAGACTGAACACTGGAGAGAGAGAAAGACTGAACACTGGAGAGAGAGACAGACTGAACACTGGAGAGAGACAGACTGAACACTGGAGAGAGACAGACTGAACACTGGAGAGAGACAGACTGAACACGGGAGAGAGAGCGACAGACTGAACACTGGAGAGAGAGACAGACTGAACACGGGAGAGAGAGAGAGAGACAGACTGAACACTGGAGAGAGAGACAGACTGAACACTGGAGAGAGAGAGACAGACTGAACACGGGAGAGAGAGAGACGGACTGAACACGGGAGAGAGAGAGACGGACTGAACACGGGAGAGAGAGAGACGGACTGAACACGGGAGAGAGAGAGACAGACTGAACACGGGAGAGAGAGAGACGGACTGAACACTGGAGAGAGAGAGAGACAGACTGAACACGGGAGAGAGAGAGACAGACTGAACACTGGAGAGAGAGAGACAGACTGAACACTGGAGAGAGAGAGACAGACTGAACACTGGAGAGAGAGAGACAGACTGAACACTGGAGAGAGAGAGACAGACTGAACACTGGAGAGAGAGAGACAGACTGAACAGAAAAGAGAGATATTTAATAGAAGAGACTCTTACTGACAGATGCGTGGCCTGTGTGTGTCTGTGTTGAATGTTTCGTTACATTTAACCTGTGTGTGTGTGAGTGAGAGAGAGAGACAGACAGAGAGAGAGAGATCTGAAGGCCACCGCTACCGGTCACACTCTTTCGGACTGTGATTAATGTAATCTCTCTGTTTCCAGATGGTGTTGAAGAAGCTCCATCAATCAAAATGAAAAGACTATTGAGCAGTCCTGCACAACACACACACACACACACACACACACACACACACACACACACACCTTCAGTGCCAGACCCATCACACTGCGTTAGATATTTCCTTCATCTCATATAAATCATTCCAGCATTTGATTTCACCGATCTGATTGGTAGTTCAAGTCGTTATTAAAGTGTTCTTTATATTTGTTGATTTTATTCTCTAGATATGTAGAAAGTATAAATATATACAGAATGATTACAGTGTAAGTCATGTGACTAGAGCGTCTGTTTACCTGGAAGCGTCACTCACCTGGGGACCAATCAGGTTTCTCTGCATAATGAGCATCAGTCACTCAGCATGCTCACATGTTGTTACTTATTCGCACTGGACTAACCTCCACTCGGGTTGCCAGAGTGGAGAAACTCACCAGTAAAGCAGCACCGGTCTGCTGTATTCAGTTTTATTCAGAATATTATAATATAAGCTTTAATCTTTATCTATTCACTAATCTTGAGCTGTTTATACAGACAAGCACTAACGTGATGTAAATACGTCCAATCTGGCATCCCCGGTAAAGACCTCACTGCAGTGATGATTTAGTTAATTATGTATTAAATGTATTAATTGAATTAATTTTATTATGATGTAAACCCTTCAGCATGAGTGATCTTTGAATTAATATCTGGCAACCCTCATAATCATATCTCTCTCTCTCTCTCAACTCGAGGTTCAGCTCCTGCTCTGTATTCATGTTGTTCTTTATGCTGCGTCTAATTACACACGATTAATTACCGCAATTTGTTTGTGTTACGTTTAATTATGTTGATTTCAATCTGTTCTTCTTCTTCTTCTTCTTCTTCCTGGTTTCTCTGTGATTGGAGAATGCAAACCTCTGTGCTTCACTTCCATAGTGTCTGAGCTGCATTTTAAGACATCCGTGTTAATTAACTGTCAGTTACACCCCCCACCCCAACACACACACACACACATTTATGATCAACTGTACATGGTAGAGCTTTTTTAACGGGAATTCATGGAAATACACAATCTGGCAACTAATTTGGAATCATTATATATCTGATCATGATGTATCTTACTCTTACTCTGTTTAGACATCCATCCATCCATCCATCCATCCATCCATCCGCCCACTCTGCCTGAATGTTTCTTATTGACATTGTGTAATTCTTTTCCCTTAGGTCAGTCTGGCAGTCGTGTGTGTGTGTGTGTGTGTGTGTGTGTGTGTGTGTGTATATATAAGTGAGGAAAAAAAACAATAATTTCATAATAATAATCAGGGAGTTTTTCACTGAGCGTCGAATCTAAGGCAGAATAACACGACTGCTTAAACTTGATCTAAATATGAATTCATATTTCTGTAGTATTCAGATACACCTCCATGTTGTACTCTTTTATTCATTGACATAAAGAAATAAAAGAATTAAGGCGATATAATGTAAACAAAAACATGTTTTTTAGTTAAACGTTCTAATGAACATTGGTAGGAAATAAATGATCTACATATATTTTACACTCATTAATATGTGTTTAATGTGGGTAAATACTAATCGTTTACATTAACCGCTTTCATTTTTATTATTGTTTATTTATTTATTAATTTAACGATTAATGTGCCGTTTTTGTGCTAGTTTTATTTGGACAATTCAGTTGAACTTTACTGCAGATCACGTTATTGTTTGTTTGTTTGTTTCCATGCGCTCTGGTTCCTGCTGCTGTTTGTCCAATACAGTTGTGCTGATCTTCACTAGCATACGTTATGCTAACAGCATGCTAACTGTAATAACGAATCCTCCGCTAACAGAGACACAGAGACGCTGTACTGCAGCAGACAAACTTTCTACAACTCACTTTTCTACTCAATAAAACAGACAAAATTAAGGTGTGAAGTGAAATCACCATCAGCCCTGTAATCTGTTTTGGTGTGTGTGTGTGTGTGTGCGTAAAGTGCACTAATTGTTCTGCGTGAGTAACAAGACGATTGTGCAGTCAGGATACACGATGCCCACACACACACATACACACCCACACACACACACGTAATTACAGCGAGCCCGAGAAGCCAGCTGTGCTGCCGAATCAACTTTACACTACAATAACACAAGCTTGTTTAGCAGCACAACAATTTATATGGAAATGTGCTCTAATGGCTTCAGCTGAGGAGGGAGAGAGAGAGAGAGAGAGAGATGGATGGATGGAGAAAGACAGAGAGGTGTGTATAGGGAGAGAAAACGGTACATTTGCATATTGGTCCGGTTTGTTTTGTGTGAGATTTTGTGAGTTTAAGATCAGCCGAGCTGAGAGAGAAGCTAAAATATTCATCAGCTTATTACAGAAGACGCACTGTATTCCTCCAGCACACACAGAAGCTGGTAAAACTCTCTAATCTTTCAGCTTTTATTTTATATTTCTCTTTTAGTTCTATTTTATATTAGATTTTTTTTATGTTTTGTATTTACTTTTAAACCTTACTTGTTTGAGAGGGTACATATAGTGACTAGAGTGTGTGGTTTAGGACACGCCCACATGGTGGTGTTTATGTGGTCAATAATGTATAGTGACTAGAGAGAGTGTGGTTTAGGACACGCCCACATGGTGGTGTTCATGTGGTCTATAATGTATAGTGACTAGAGAGAGTGTGGTTTAGGACGCACCCAGATGGTGGTGTTCATGTGGTCTATAATGTATAGTGACTAGAGAGAGTGTGGTTTAGGACACGCCCACATGGTGATGTTCATGTGGTCTATAATGTATAGTGACTAGAGAGAGTGTGGTTTAGGACACGCCCACATGGTGGTGTTCATGTGGTCTATAACGTATAGTGACTAGAGAGAGTGTGTGGTTTAGGACACACCCACATGGTGGTGTTCATGTGGTCTATAATGTATAGTGACTAGAGAGTGTGTGGTTTAGGACACACCCACATGGTGGTGTTCATGTGGTCTATAATGTATAGTGACTAGAGTGTGTGTGGTTTAGGACACGCCCACATGGTGGTGTTCATGTGATCTATAATGTATAGTGACTAGAGAGAGTGTGGTTTAGGACACGCCCACATGGTGGTGTTCATGTGATCTATAATGTATAGTGACTAGAGAGTGTGGTTTAGGACACGCCCACATGGTGGTGTTCATGTGGTCTATAATGTATAGTGACTAGAGAGAGTGTGTGGTTTAGGACACGCCCACATGGTGGTGTTCATGTGGTCTATAATGTATAGTGACTAAAGAGAGGGTGTGGTTTAGGACACGCCCACATGGTGGTGTTCATTTGGTCTATAATGTATAGTGACTAGAGAGTGTCCGGTTTAGGACACACCCACATGGTGGTGTTCATGTGGTCTATAATGTATAGTGACTAGAGAGAGTGTGGTTTAGGACGCACCCAGATGGTGGTGTTCATGTGGTCTATAATGTATAGTGACTAGAGAGTGTGTGTGATTCTAAAACTCATCCAGTCTTGCAATCCTACCACCTGCCCATTGGATCCACTCCCTTCCACTTTGCTGCAGACCATCTCGCAAGACCTTCTGCCCTTCATTACAACTATCACCAATAGATCCATAGCATCTGGTCAGGTACCAACTACCTTCAAGAGAGCAAGGGTTATTCCCATCCTGAAGAAACCTGCTCTGGATCCATCAGACATCAGTAACTACAGACCGGTATCACTTCTCTCGTTTCTTTCAAAAATTCTTGAACGCATTGTCTTTAATCAACTGTCTGTCTATCTCTCACAGAACAACCTCCAAGACCCCAACCAGTCTGGCTTTAAAGCAGCTCATTCCACAGAGACAGCCCTTTTAGATGTCTCTGAGAAACTACATGCTGCTAGATCAGCCAATCTCTCATCTGTCCTTATCCTCCTTGACCTTTCAGCAGCGTTTGATACGGTCAACCATAAGACTCTCTTAGCCACCCTCAGGAGTCTTGGGATATGCGGATCAGCTTGGGAATGGTTCGCTTCCTACCTGGAAGGACGCTCATATCAGGTAACATGGAGGGGAGTGACATCTGCTCCACGCAGACTCTCCACTGGCGTCCCACAAGGCTCAGTACTTGGTCCTCTTCTTTTCTCCCTGTATACTCACTCTCTTGGTGAAGTTATTTCCTCACATGGGTTCTCTTACCACTGCTATGCTGATGATACACAACTTATCTTCTCTTTCCCACCCGCAGATGCCACAGCTTCTGACCGGATCTCTGCATGTCTGGCAGAAATTTCATCATGGATGTCTGCTCATCAGTTAAAGCTTAATCCTAGCAAAACTGAGCTGCTCTTCATCCCAGGTGATTCATCCCCAGGTCATGATCTTGCTATATCCTTGCACAACGATCTGATCTCCCCTTCAGCCACAGCTCGCAACCTTGGGGTAACCATGGACAATCAACTGTCCTTTTCCTCTCATGTTGCTAATGTGACTCGCTCATGTCGGTTTCTTCTCTACAACATTAGAAGGATTCGACCATTTCTGTCCACACAGGCTGCTCAGGTACTTGTTCAGTCTCTTGTCATTTCTAGACTGGATTACTGCAATGCACTGCTGGCAGGTCTACCTATGAACGCAATCCGTCCTCTGCAAATGATCCAAAATGCAGCTGCCCGGCTTGTTTTCAACCTGCCAAAGTTCTCTCATACCACCCCGCTGCTGCGATCCCTCCACTGGCTTCCGGTAGCTGCACGCATCAGATTCAAAACACTGATGCTGGCCTACAAAGCCAAAAATGGACCAGCTCCCTCTTACCTCAAAGCCCTCATCACTCCTCGCACTGCACCCCGCACCCTCCGATCTACCAGCACTGCTCGACTGGTTCCACCATCTCTCAGGGTAAGAGGCAAGTATACTACAAGACTCTTCTCTGTACTGGCACCAAGGTGGTGGAACGAACTTCCCCTAGAGGTCCGGACAGCTGAGTCACTGGCTATTTTCAAGCGGCGGTTGAAGACCTACTTATTCAGGAAACACTTCAACTAGCACTTCTTTCATTATCTTTTGCATTTAAAAAAAAAAAAAAAAAAAAAAAAAAAAAAAAAAACACACCTTTGACACTTTCATTGTAACTTTGAACAAATGTTTTAAACTCATGGTATCTTAAGTATGTAACTTAGTGATCCAGCATTAATGTATTCAATGTTAGAGATTTAAGCACTTATGTACGTCGCTCTGGATAAGGGCGTCTGCCAAATGCTGTAAATGTAAATGTAAATGTAAATGTGTGGTTTAGGACACGCCCACATGGTGTTGTTCATGTGGTCTATAATGTATAGTGACTAGAGAGAGTGTGTGGTTTAGAACACGCCCACATGGTGGTGTTCATGTGGTCTATAATGTATAGTGACTAGAGAGTGTGTGGTTTAGGACGCGCCCACATGGTGGTGTTCATGTGGTCTATAATGTATAGTGACTAGAGAGAGTTTGTTTTAGGACACGCCCACATGGTGGTGTTCATTTGGTCTATAATGTATAGTGACTAGAGAGAGTGTGGTTTAGGACACGCCCACATGGTGGTGTTCATTTGGTCTATAATGTATAGTGACTAGAGAGTGTGTGGTTTAGGACACGCCCACATGGTGGTGTTCATGTGGTCTATAATGTATAGTGACTAGAGAGTGTGCGTGGTTTAGGACACACCCACATGGTGGTGTTCATGTGGTCTATAATGTATAGTGACTAGAGAGTGTGGTTTAGGACACGCCCACATGGTGGTGTTCATGTGGTCTATAATGTATAGTGACTAGAGAGAGTGTGGTTTAGGACACGCCCACATGGTGGTGTTCATGTGGTCTATAATGTATAGTGACTAGAGAGAGTGTGGTTTAGGACACGCCCACATGGTGGTGTTCATGTGGTCTATAATGTATAGTGACTAGAGAGAGTGTGGTTTAGGACACGCCCACATGGTGGTGTTCATGTGGTCTATAATGTATAGTGACTAGAGAGTGTGTGGTTTAGGACGCGCCCACATGGTGGTGTTCATGTGGTCTATAATGTATAGTGACTAGAGAGAGTTTGTTTTAGGACACGCCCACATGGTGGTGTTCATTTGGTCTATAATGTATAGTGACTAGAGAGAGTGTGGTTTAGGACACGCCCACATGGTGGTGTTCATTTGGTCTATAATGTATAGTGACTAGAGAGTGTGTGGTTTAGGACACGCCCACATGGTGGTGTTCATGTGGTCTATAATGTATAGTGACTAGAGAGTGTGCGTGGTTTAGGACACACCCACATGGTGGTGTTCATGTGGTCTATAATGTATAGTGACTAGAGAGTGTGGTTTAGGACACGCCCACATGGTGGTGTTCATGTGGTCTATAATGTATAGTGACTAGAGAGAGTGTGGTTTAGGACACGCCCACATGGTGGTGTTCATGTGGTCTATAATGTATAGTGACTAGAGAGAGTGTGGTTTAGGACACGCCCACATGGTGGTGTTCATGTGGTCTATAATGTATAGTGACTAGAGAGAGTGTGGTTTAGGACACGCCCACATGGTGGTGTTCATGTGGTCTATAATGTATAGTGACTAGAGAGAGTGTGTGGTTTAGGACACGCCCACATGGTGGTGTTCATTTGGTCTATAATGTATAGTGACTAGAGAGTGTGTGGTTTAGGACACGCCCACATGGTGGTGTTCATGTGGTCTATAATGTATAGTGACTAGAGAGTGTGCGTGGTTTAGGACACACCCACATGGTGGTGTTCATGTGGTCTATAATGTATAGTGACTAGAGAGTGTGGTTTAGGACACGCCCACATGGTGGTGTTCATGTGGTCTATAATGTATAGTGACTAGAGAGAGTGTGGTTTAGGACACGCCCACATGGTGGTGTTCATGTGGTCTATAATGTATAGTGACTAGAGAGAGTGTGGTTTAGGACACGCCCACATGGTGGTGTTCATGTGGTCTATAATGTATAGTGACTAGAGAGAGTGTGGTTTAGGACACGCCCACATGGTGGTGTTCATGTGGTCTATAATGTATAGTGACTAGAGAGAGTGTGTGGTTTAGGACACGCCCACATGGTGGTGTTCATGTGGTCTATAATGTATAGTGACTAGAGAGTGTGTGGTTTAGGACACGCCCACATGGTGGTGTTCATGTGGTCTATAATGTATAGTGACTAGAGAGAGTGTGGTTTAGGACACGCCCACATGGTGGTGTTCATGTGGTCTATAATGTATAGTGACTAGAGAGAGTGTGGTTTAGGACACGCCCACATGGTGGTGTTCATTTGGTCTATAATGTATAGTGACTAGAGAGAGGGTGTGGTTTAGGACACGCCCACATGGTGGTGTTCATGTGGTCTATAATGTATAGTGACTAGAGAGAGTGTGTGGTTTAGAAACACATACGTAGTGGTGCTTGTGTGGCCTCTCGGGTGTTTGAACATGTCCACAGTGGTGTTTGTGATATGTTGTATAGAAAAAGACTAGGCAAGTTTATCTATCACACCCAACTTCCCTCCCAAACACACACACACACACACACCTTTAAATGCAACCTTCAGTTGAACCAACCATAAATAATCGTGGCTCAGCCGTCCTGCAGGCTTCAGGTGAACCTGCATATTCAGAAGCTAGCGTGTTAGTCAGTAAGCCGTAAGCCATGAACACGCTCTGAGGAGATGTGCAGAGCTTCCAGTCATGTTCTCCATGTTCCACAGGAGCAGGAGGTCCAGGAGGAGCCTGCAAGGCGCTAATCTGTAGTCCAGCTTTGGGGAAAACCCTGTCCTTTCATCCTGTGCTCCTCTCCTCGCCTGAAGGAACACTAAATCCTCCACGGCAAGATGAAAAGCCGTCTAGACAGAAGAATCCAAAAACTTGGCCTCGCCTGCTTCTTCTTCTTCCTCACTCAGGCTAAAGTATAAAGTGAGGAGTCCTCTCTCTCTCCCTCTCTCCCTCTCTCCTTATCTGTTGTTTGAAAGTTTGTGTCTCGGAGCGCTGGACTTTGTTGTTATAAGGTGGCTCCACTTTTCTTAAGGAACGTCTCTCATGAACACTTGGAACAGGACGGAACCTGCAGCCACACGAGTGTTTGCTTTCTGTTTTGTTCACCTCCTCTTAATCAGTCATCAATCACAGAGGCCTGGGAGAACCTTTCACACCATCCTGCTTTTTTTCAACGTTTGCTGCAGGACAAGAAAAATCTGAAAATTATTGAAAGCGACTGGATTCTGATGTGTTGATTAAGTTTTTGTAACAGCTTCTGTGGCAAATCTCACATTTAAAGGAATTCTCGTTTTAATAAATGATCATTTCTATAGTAACAGATGATCAAAATACCGACCAATTCTAGCTTTTTTCTAATGTAAGGAAGGAGTCGCCAGTGTTAGCGGGAACTTTTTAAAAGAAAACGTTTCGTTTATATTTCTCCTATTTTTTTTTTTTTTAATTTTAAGTAACAAATTTCATCTCACATTTACAAATTTTTGGAAATAAACAGGTCATTTTTGTAAGTCCTTTTGTGTAGATTTTCACCTCTCTGTCTCTCTCTCTCTCTCTCTCTCTCTCTCTCTCTCTGTGTTTCTATCTCTCGCTCTCGCTCTCTCGCTCTCTCTCTCTCTCTCTCTCTCTCTCTCTCTCTCTCTCTCTCTCTCTCTCTCTCTCTCTCTCTCTCTCTCTCTCTCTCTCTCTCTCTCTCTCTCTCTCTCTGTGTTTGTATCTCTCTCTCTCTCTCTCTCTCTCTCTCTCTCTCTCTCTCTGTGTTTCTATCTCTCGCTCTCTCTCTCTCTCTCTCTCTCTCTCTCTCTCTCTCTCTGTTTCTATCTCTCTCTCTCTCTCTCTCTCTCTCTCTCTCTCTCTCTCTCTCTCTCTCTCTCTCTCTCTCTCTGTGTTTCTATCTCTCGCTCTCTCTCTCTCTCTCTCTCTCTCTCTCTCTCTCTCCCTCTCTCTCTCTCTGTGTTTCTATCTCTCGCTCTCTCTCTCTCTCTCTCTCTGTGTTTCTATCTCTCGCTCTCTCTCTCTCTCTCTCTCTCTCTCTCTCTCTCTCTCTCTCTCTCTCTCTCTCTCTCTCTCTCTGAGCTCTCCAGCGTGTAATTTTATCCATACAGGATGTGTTAAAATGCCTGAGTCTCAGATCACTGGCTGATTTATGGACAAAGCTGGAAAAAAGAGCTGTGTTGAGCCAAGCTGAGGAGGAAACTGTAAAACATTGCGTTAACGCTGTAAAAGCTTGTGTTAAAAGGTATCTGTGTGTGTGTGTGTGTGTGTAGCTCTTACACACCCTTAGGCTATTCTGTCTTTTACTTTTCATTAATTTTACAGTTAGCACAGAACAGCTGTATATATATCCAGTACATTAGAGAGGAAATCTGGTATTTATCTTTTAAATTAATTTCTTAAACACATTAATAAACAGTACATTGGTATATTATTGGGGTTTTTCCTTATCTAGATTATACAATAATAAAATATCAAAACTTGATAGCCCTGTTGCTGCATAACCAGACTTTCAGATAACCAGCATAGTCGTGTTGAGATAAAACCCTCTTTGTAGGTTGTTGTATTTTCATTATTTTTGTGAGGAGTTAGCAGTTGTGTGTCATGCTGATGTCACAAGGAAACATTGCTAGCACATTTACAGTCTCATACTTATGCGATCGGGTTATACGGCATGGAAGCCGTATTATTGCCACCTATACATTACGGCACAGTGGAATTCTTTTCTTTGCATGTCCCAACTGATGAGGATGTGGTCGGAGCGCAGGGGAAGCTATGATACAATGTCCCTGGTGCAAGGAGTGTTAAGGGCCTTGCATAAGGGCCCAACAGTGGCAGCTTGGAAGTGCTGGGGCTTGAACCCCAATCTGTTAATCAACAACCCAGAACTACTTAAACACTTAAGCCACCACTGCCCATAACAGATACTTCACTTGATTTCCAAAAGACCAAGAAACGATGCTGTTATACTGTTCTCTCTCGATTACATAACTTCAGTTCTCATAACATTTCCAGTGACGTTCAAGAAAAATCCAGCTCAAAGTACTGGAGGCATGGGGCAAACATTGGTCTCAGAAGCCCCAGAATACAGTGCAGTTGCTCCATGGATTCTCCAGACACTCTGCCGGTTGGCTATCTATTAGATGATCGGCACAGTGGCATTGATGGTGGTATTTCCATGGAAGTTGAAGCTTTTATTCCAAAATAAATATTAGATACAACTGAAGATGAATGCATGATTTGTATCTTCTTCAGGATGAACTTTTGAGCATGAGACATGGTGAGTTTGTTGTAATTATAGCAAATGATTCAATTAAAGGTCTGGACTATAAGAATTTGCGACATCAGACCAAATTGGGCTCAAACTTGGATACGGTGTACCAGGTCAGGTCTGCAGCATCTATTTGGGGTTGACTGGAAGTGGAAGAAGGTAGCTTTTAGGTACTGTAGCTGGATTACAGGTAAGAAACCTAAAAACGGGCTTGAAATATGAGGCACGGAAACTGTACCTGGGGGAAATTAAATACTACTAAATACTACTACTACCACCACCACCACTACCACTACCACTACCATATTGTTCTGCTCTCAGAATTATGACCAGTCATCTGTACAATATCTGACTACTCCACATGCTCACTTGGTACCTTGGCAAGACGTGTAACCAAATCCATTGTGTTCTAAGCAAGACAGTGCAGGATTATAGAGAATTTACCTGGACTAGACTTCAGGACTACAATTACAGTATATACTTTTGTACCAAAGTGTATTTGTAATACGAACACACTGTGTCGTCATGGTGCCTTCACGTACGCACAGATGGAAACCAGAATTGAGGCGAGACAGAAGACTGTTCTTCTGAGCCATGCCTTTTGTCTTAACGATGCAAAAATCATTACGCTGTCAGAACGTATCAAGGAAAACAAAACTTCACCCGCATGCATGGACACAAAGGCATGAGTGCCAGAAGTAAGAAATATTCATAGAGGAGGTCCGGGGAAGACTTGTGATCTTTTTATTTTTTTTTCCTTTTGTAAATGAAACCCATCAAAAGGAACTGTAAAAACAGACGCACGCATTCAGAAAGAAAACAGCGACTGTGGTCGGGCTGAGATAAAAAGAGAGAGAGAGAAGGCTAAAAGGCTTTGTTTCCTTTAGGGAACATCCCCTCTAATCCTAGCAGGGTGGAATAGAAAAAAGTGAGAGAGAGAGAGAGAGAGAGAGAGAGAGAGAGAGCACAAACACTGTAGTCGAGCAAAAGAAGGTAATGAAAGAGCAATAAAAGGAGGGGAATTATTGGCGATCTGGGGGCCTGCAGAGACACAGACCAGACATGGCAACATGCCAAGGCCTTCCAGAGAGATTTACAGCAAAAGATCGAGTGCATATACACACTCGCACAAATAAAGTCTGATGAGTCACAGAGTCAGATGGCCAGAGTTCTTGTGAGGGAAGAGAAGGTTGTGTGAGAATTTTGCTTTTCATGCAACTTCCAGATTCTTGGCCATTTTCCCTCATGTTTTGCTTTATTTTGCGAAAGTGGCCTTTTACCACGGTTCACCATGTTAAACACTTTAATCAAAAAAAAAAAAAAAGCTCAGCAGCCAGTACATGGTGGACACATACTGTACCTTGATCACACATCGTTCACAACAGCAGCACATCTGAATTATCTCATTGATGATGCTAGTTGATCAGTCGTTGGCCTCCAGAATAAATCACACCAGTCTGTCATGTTTTAATCTTTACACACAGTGTGGAACATGGTTATGGTATATTATAGAACTCTCTTCATTCCCTAAGGTGTACAAGCTGTGGAGTCTGGAAATTGGCCTTGGGGTTGTAGTAACTGTTGTCTCAGTGCACCAATTAATACCATTGTTCTTATTTACTGGACTCATGATGCAATGCTTTTTCTGTAAATCAGAGATGTTGGGGGTTGTTTAGGAGGTTGGGAAATGTTAATCTGACTGAGTAACTCACTCATCTTGGGAACTGGTAGATGTTTACGTTCTTGCGCTTAGAGGAATGTAGAGGAATGGTTTGGCTGGTGTAGTCACAGAAATCTCTGTACACAACGCTCACCACCCTCTATGACTACTCTGGAGTCTTCTCCTTTAAATCCAGTTATCTGCTTTGTAAAAGTGCAGGGTTTTAAATAGGGTTGGGAACCGAGAACCGGTTCTTATTCAGAACCGGTTCTGTTTTTTAACAGACGGGCAAAGCGCTGGGAGCGGTCACTTTAAATAGCCATGTCTTACCTCATGAATATTCATTGTTTACACTGTTTACAGTCACGCAACCAAATTAACGCAGCTTACCACAGAAATCAGTCACTCGTGCTGCTGTGCTGAGGTACGCTTTGTGTTAAACATGTCTAAAAAAAAAAAAAAGTATAAAGTGTGGATTCATTTCCAAAGCTACAACAATGAAGCCAGGAAAGGTCTCGTCTTCTCCCAGAGAAAGCAGACATGTTAATGTTTCTTCATAAAAATTGCTAACTGTTTTGCTAAGTTGTAATTCTGGATGTTAAATTTGATGCAATTTAAATTGATATGAATTGAAATGCTCTGTTTAAAATATTTAAAGATTAATATTAAAGATTAATAAACACAAATGGAATTGCTTAAGTATTGTGCATTATTTTTCACATTTCCTTTATTATGGAATCGGAATCGGAACCGGAAAATTTCTTTTGATACCCAACCCTAGTTTTCAATCAGAGAGACGCGAACATTTAAACGGACGTACTCAAATCATCTTATGCTCAGCTCCGTCAAGAAGAAAAGCCAGCATTGAAAATCCGTGCCCTGCAGGCCACGTCTACAAACACACCGGCAAAGTTTTCCTGCAAAGGCCCATCGCAGGAGAAACAGGGATCAAATGGCTAATTGTCAGCTTTGAATGGCTGTGTCTCTGGGCCACATTCATACCTAATAAAAAGAGAAAAACAAAAGGACAAAGGAGAGTTTTATGACCTTGGGGTCGGCGGACGTTAGCGTCCCCACTGTTAGCAGTCGGCTCTAATGCTCGAGCCTGTCTTCTGTCTTAGAGCCTGGGTCGGATTCACCAAGCCATCAGGACTGTCCTTTTTATATTCTTTGATATCAAACGTACAGCAAAATGTCAGTCGCAGACTCGCCAATTATCGGCGGATTAGGGGATTAAATTAACGAGTTTAGACGACAGCTTTGCCGTTGCAAAGATAATCTGCTTACGTTAGTCCGGGGCAGATGACTAGTGCATTAGGCGTTGGATAGAGGCAAAGAGATTGTGATTATTCCTCTAGAAAGGGCTCTTTTTAATACGAGGGGGAATTTACCCCATGGGCGCCTGATAGTGCGGTGAAGGAGGTGAGAGAGAAGATCAGCTCAGAAAAGGAAAAGCACAGGAATACACTTTCTCTCCATCCTTTCACCGCCGCCCCCCACCCCCCACCCCAATAAATGTCTTGGGTTCCCTGAAGCAAGCTCTGAAGTGCTTAATCCTTTTATCAGGCGAGTCTCTGCTGTGCAGAAGCCCATCATTTCTGCATCTGTCCCTTTTGCTTCTTACTTCAGTCTTCGACTTTGATGGTTTCCGACTCTTTATTTAGTGTTCCTTTGCTCCTGATGTGGTCTGATGGTGTCAGCAGAAAATGTAGGACATCGCTGTCATATGCTCTCATATCACAGCAGGGGGAAAATATCCTCGAGTTCACTTACATCACATTTGTTTTATGGTCGCAGTCCATCCTGGAATAGATCTGATTTGATTGTTTTTAAACCCAGGATTTCTTGAGGAAGTACCTTAGGAAGCCTCATAGATTGGACTACATCAGTTAGATAAAAACTGCTAACATGCCTTTATTTCCAAGCTTAAAAATCAGATCAGCTCTTCAAGCCCATAGGGTTAGGAAGCATTTCCATATTTATATAACACTTGGCTTGATGGCAGGCTTGGCTGTAGTTATTTGGGGTTAAATGTTATTAATGGGCAAAATCACTATTTTGGTTAATTCTTTCTTTTCTTATCTTGTTTTCTTATCTAATGTTATAGGAGAATAATCAGCTTTAGAGAATAATCTAGCTCCTCTGAGCCAGATCCTTAATATTGATCCATCATAACCATGGTATCAATGACCGACTGTTCTAATACTTTAGCATTTGTTGATTGCATACTAATATTTGAATAATTTCAGATCCAGATCGGTCATGTGTTGTCTGTTGTTCTGATGCTCTGTGAGTGGCGTTTAATATCTAAAAGAGAGCCCCAGAATAGAGGAAGGCCTTATCTTGTGATTGCAAGGCAGCTGCTGCGTCTATCCTCATATCCACTCTGTTCCTGTCAAACCTCCCCACCGAGTGGTGGCGACGCGCTAAGTTTTCCTGACACAATCACAGAAAACACACATGATGCATTATGGATGGAGCAGCTCTCAGGTGTGCTCCACCACACTATCACGTAGTTCTGGTCACCGATTGGTCAGAAGGTGTTGATTTAATTTCCTGTAACAGCAGGCCTGCAGTAGTGCAGCTACAAATCACAAGGTTTCTATATAGCTGGTTCTTTCGATTGTTTCTATAGAGACTGCAGAAGCTCCACATAAACATGAAATTATATTAATGAAATTATAAGGAGACATCTTTATTTGACTGTTATGGAAGGGGTCTTCAGTTTCTGTGCTTTGTAGCAGTCAGAGTTAAAGCTATAGAAGCTCAATTCAGCCAAATTAGCCATGTGTCACTTTCAGCTCAGGTTTCTGCTGCCCTGGTCTGTAACCCCTGCCCCTGTCTGGCCCTGTACCTGCCCCATCCAACACACTGGAGTAAGAATGCTGAACTGTGACCTCTTATTAGCTCACACCTGTGGTCACTAGGGGTCAAACGGCATGCCAAACAAACCAGCTTTATATCCAGACTCATGACTGCATCTTCAAACCACTCGCTGTTTCAAGAGAATAACGAGTAAACGATCTTAAAAACAACAGCTGTAGAAATGCCAGTTTCTCCAATTTGCTTGAGACTTTTATAGTTGTTTTTTTTTTTTGTCCTAATATATTTAAATTCCTAATTAAATAATACATATATTTAGAGATCGGTTCTGCACCTGGAAATAACGTTGGTTTGTAACCATGGCAACCAGTCCTTGCCATGATGTAGTGTATATAGAGCCTAACGACGTCTCGCACCCTTATCTGCTCTCGTTCTGCTTTCTCTCCGTCCACACCATCCTCATTTCCTTTCCATGTTTGACGGATTCAATTTCTCTGTCCAAACAGGAGATATGAAATTAATTATGCAAAACAAGTTGAACAAGTTCAAGCAAGAAGGCCTGGGGGGAGGAGGGAGGGTAGTGGATGAATATTCAGAGGCATATTTAGGACACTGATTTGCATGTCTTTAGTGTGACCCGTAACAAGCCTTTGTGTGGCAGCAAGGCACTTGGGGGTGAAAACGCATTTGGGACGAAAACGAAAAACCTGCGAATCAAATATGGGTTGAAGGAGGGTAGTTATTGACACATATAATTGATTATTTCCCAATAAAGTTGTTTTACAGCAGCAGCTTCCAAAGATAATTTTTTTTCATGAGGTAAAGAACGCTTTGTATTTCCCCTCAATTTGTTGTTACGTTTAACGTTAACACACACGATACATTTTACGCTTTCTTTTATTTTTTAACAGAAAATCAGCAGCTACCAATCAGTTTAATTGTTATCGAAACGCTATTAGGAATATCACAGAATCTCAGAAATACGTACGTGTTGTGAAAATATTTTCACAAGATCGATATTGTATCCTCACGGCAACCAATCCCTCTGGAGACTCCACCCATAAAAGTTTAATGAACGTAAAAACGTGTGATCTGCAGCAGCATCGAATGTCAGAAGCGTAATCAACACCTTCTGACCAATCAGAATGCAGAATTCAGCAGCATTGTTGTTCCTATAAACACTGTAAATGTGTCAGTGCTGCAGTATTTGTTAGCGAGCACCTGGGAAACAACAGAATAAAAAAAGCAAGGGATGAAGAGTGTGAGGAAGCAGGTAGCGAGTGTGGAAGGCGGTTCAGCCAGCGAAGTGTTGTTGAGGGTCAGACAGACAGAAAAACAGAGAGGATATAACAGTTCTCAGGAGGAACATGTTCTCATGTAGGAAATGTGTGTACAGAGAACTTGTGTTCCTTGTCCATGTACCATCTGTTTCATGCTCTCTCCATGTTACAGAGTAATGAAAATAAATTTCCCAAACAAGTGTGTATGTCTGTATGTGTATTTAACATCTTATGAGGACCAAAAGGTAACCTAAAGGTGCTCATAATCAGCTGGTCCTCAAAAAACATAATTTTCTTTCCACTAAAAAAATCAAAATAAACTAGGTAAAGTAAAAGTTGATGAGAGGTTTTGTTAAGGTGATGTTTAGATGAGGTTTTTCCTTTTATTCCATTAGTGGAAGGTCCTCAAAATGCTAGTAAAACCAGCATGTGTGTTTTTCCCAAGTGCACTATTAGACAGTGATACTCGAAACGAATAGGCGTTATTGCTGTGCCAGAGGCCCTCTTTTATACTCTCTCTCTCACACACACACACTCTCACACACACACACTCTCACACACACACACACACACACACACACACACACAGGGCTGGGTAATTGTTATTCAGCTGCTAGTAATGAGATGAGGTGCCCAGTGGCGAGGGACTCGAGTGCTGCCTCTCTTTTGTTATGCTAATTACACACTGTTAGAGCCGGACCTCTGCCTCTTTGTCTGTCTCACTCTCCTTGTCTGTCTGTCTCTGTCTCTGTCTCTGTCTCTCTCTCTGCCACTTCCCCATTCGTTCTGTGAAGTGTCTCTGTTTATGTCTCTCACTTTCTCTCAGTCTCTCACCCTGTCTGGCTCCATGTGTTTGTGTGTGTCTCTCTTTGTCTTGTGCTCTGTCTCTCCATCTGTCTCTTACATGTTTCTCTTTTATAGTTATTTGTCTACTTTTCTCTTTCTGTCTCCTTCTTTCTCAGCCCTCCTACATCTATCTCTCTCTCTCTCTCTCTCTCTCTCTCTCTCTCTCTCTCTCTCTCTCTCTTTCTCAATGTCTCTGTCTCTCTGTCTCTGTTTTTCAAAGTTTACCCTGAGAATAAAAAAATACAGCAGAAGTGTGTGTGCGTCGTATATTAGAAGCTTTGATTTGACACCCGTTTGGTCAGAATGTGTGTGTGTAAAGTGGGCGGGGCTAACGTCATGTCAATTTTTATCCAAACTCTTTCATATAGTCTGTTAACTTGATGTTTCTTTAGCAGTGAAAGGATTTATATTACATTTCATTTGGCACCATTCAGAGAGAACACACACACACACACACACACACACACAGTGTAACTGACACACACCTCATTTGAAATTCAAGTGTTCACGCAACTCCAATTGTATTTGCAGTGCATTAGTGGTAATTGCTGACAACTTGCCTAGCTGAGGGTTTAGAAAGCGTTATTTAGTGCACTTGCTGTCGTAATTGCGACGTTTCCTTTGTCCAAAAAGCTACATGAAGTCTGAAGCCCAGGTGTGTGTTTGGTGTGTGTTTGGTGTGTGTTTATCACTCTCCAGAGTTGTTGCGTCTTCAGTGGCTCAGGCTGTGTCTCTGAAGCTCTGATCCCGTGATCCGTTCGTGGTACCGATGTGTCGTCCGTTCATGGGGTGAGACCCGAGCGTAAAAAAGACGGGTGCCCTGCAGCCGCAGTGTGTTTCATCTGTTTCCCTTTCTGATGTCTTCAAAGCCAAACTTGTCATAAACCAAACTGCGGCAGGTTGACGTCTTTACAGCGCCTGCTGCTCCTTTCATCACACACCTACTTCAGGAATTCCGAACCTTAGAGTTTCAGATTTACCATCCGACACACGACGGCATAATGATCTCAAAACTTTATTTTTTACAAAATCCACAGTTACACACAGCATTGTCCCATGTTCACAATGCTGGGACAATGCTGTGTCCCATGTTCACAATGCTGGGACAATGCTGTGTCCCATGTTCACAATGCTGGGACAATGCTGTGTCCCATGTTCACAATGCTGGGACAATGCTGTGTCCCATGTTCACAATGCTGGGACAATGCTGTGTCCCATGTTCACAATGCTGGGACAATGCTGTGTCCCATGTTCACAATGCTGGGACAATGCTGTGTCCCATGTTCACAATGCTGGGACAATGCTGTGTCCCATGTTCACAATGCTGGGACAATGCTGTGTCCCATGTTCACAATGCTGGGACAATGCTGTGTCCCATGTTCACAATGCTGGGACAATGCTGTGTCCCATGTTCACAATGCTGGGACAATGCTGTGTCCCATGTTCACAATGCTGGGACAATGCTGTGTCCCATGTTCACAATGCTGTGTCCCATGTTCACAATGCTGGGACAGTGCTGTGTCCCATGTTCACAATGCTGGGACAATGTGTGTCCCATGTTCACAATGCTGGGACAATGCTGTGTCCCATGTTCACAATGCTGGACAATGCTGTGTCCCATGTTCACAATGCTGGGACAATGCTGTGTCCCATGTTCACAATGCTGGGACAATGCTGTGTCCCATGTTCACAATGCTGGGACAATGCTGTGTCCCATGTTCACAATGCTGGGACAATGCTGTGTCCCATGTTCACAATGCTGGGACAATGCTGTGTCCGATGTGCACAAAGCTGGGACAATGCTGTGTCCCATGTCACAATGCTGGGACATTGCTGTGGTCCCCATGTTCACAATGCTGGGACAATGCTGTGTCCCATGTTCACAATGCTGGGACAATGCTGTGTCCCATGTTCACAATGCTGGGACAATGCTGTGTCCCATGTTCACAATGCTGTGTCCCATGTTCACAATGCTGGGACAATGCTGTGTCCCATGTTCACAATGCTGGGACAATGCTGTGTCCCATGTTCACAATGCTGGGACAATGCTGTGTCCCATGTTCACAATGCTGGGACAATGCTGTGTCCCATGTTCACAATGCTGGGACAATGCTGTGTCCCATGTTCACAATGCTGGGACAATGCTGTGTCCCATGTTCACAATGCTGGGACAATGCTGTGTCCCATGTTCCCTGTGTTTCCAACTGTTTCAGATAGAGCACATATTCCATATACGCTCCAGTCTTTCCCCCATATGCACCCTGTTCAATTTTCCAGTATTCCCAAAATTCCATCATTTCGCAGTATTTCCCATATGTACCGTTGTTCACATTCCCAATAGCCAGTGTATTCCCTGTTTTCCTTTTATCTTCAGTTGTCTCATTTTCATCTTTTTCTCCTTCCTCTTCATTTCCACCACATTCTCAATATCTAATTTCTTTTTCATTTTCTTCTTATTCCTCATAATCTTCAGTTTCCCAGTATTCCCAATATCCCACAGTCCTCCCCCATATTCCCAGTATTTATTTCCCTTTATTTCCTATATCATCCATGTTTCCTATTTATGACATCATCATATTTCTCCTCCTTTTTGCCCACATTCCTCACTTCCCTTTCTTCCTGTATTCTTTATGCCCCTTCTCCGTATTCCCTGTTCTCCCAATCCTGTACATCTCCCTCATATCCACAACACACTCACTGTTCTCCATGTTCCTCCCTGTGCTCAGCTGATGCCTCTGGATCTCCAGATCACGATTGGTGGACATTTTTTTTTTTATATATATATATATATGAAAAGGAAATCTATGAGATGAAGGTAGAAAAGACAGAATTTTTATTTCTTTATCCAGTTTCACCTTGAAATGATTCAATAATTAGATATTCGGTGGATTTTTTTTTTTTTTTAACCATATTTTCTTTTCCACGGCACAACAGATTTGCCTTTGTGGCTCAGTAAAGCACTGTAACACACACACACACACACACACACACACACACACACACACACACACACACACACACACACACTGAAAACTAATGGACCACTAACAATACCAAATTTGGTTGCCATGCCAACCCATTTTGCCTTGCGTGTAACTGCCACTGTTAATTGGCTCGTCAGTGAGGACATAATGTTTTGATTGCATGAGAAACACTTTGAGTGACGCTTTCAGACTCACCTTTCAGTTCCTGTGTGCTTTTTATTCTTCCTTTAACTTTTGTTCCCTTCATCACTAATACGAATAATCAGAGCGACATTTCAGTCTGGACATGTTTCTCCTATCAGCTTATTTTTAAATTAACACATCTTAATGTGAGACTCTCTCTCTCTCTCTCTCTCTCTCTCTCTCTCTCTCTCTCTCTCTCTCTCTCTCTCTCTCTCTCTCTCTCTCTCTCTCTCTCTCTCTGTCTCTCTCTCTCTCTGCCCCCCACCCCCTGTCCTGTCTCTCTCTCTCTCTCTGTCTCTCTCTCTCTCTCTATCTCTATCTCTATCTCTCTCTCTCTCTCTCTCTGTCTCTCTCTCTCTCTCTCTCTCTCTCTCTCTCTCTCTCTCTCTGTCTCTCTCTCTCTCTGCCCCCCACCCCCTGTCCTGTCTCTCTCTCTCTGTCTCTCTCTCTATCTCTCTCTCTCTCTCTCTGTCTCTCTCTCTCTCTGCCCCCCACCCCCTGTCCTGTCTCTCTCTCTCTCTCTGTCTCTCTCTCTCTCTCTCTCTCTCTCTCTCTCTCTCTCTCTCTCTGCTCCCCACCCCCTGCCCTCTCTCTCTCTCTCTCTCTCTCTCTCTCTCTCTCTCTCTCTCTCTCTCTCTCTCTCTCTCTCTCTCTCTCTGTCTCTCTCTCTCTCTCTCTGTCTCTCTCTCTCTCTCTCTCTCTGTCTCTCTCTCTCTCTCTCTCTCTCTGTCTCTCTCTCTCTCTCTGTCTCTCTCTCTCTCTCTCTGTCTCTCTCTCTCTCTCTCTCTCTCTGTCTCTCTCTCTCCGCCCCCCACCCCCTGCCCTCTCTCTCTCTCTCTCTCTCTCTCTCTCTCTCTCTCTGCCTCCCTGTCTCTTTCTTTATCTCTCTCTGTTTGTCTCTCTCTCTCAATCTCTTGCTCTCTGTCTTTCTTTCTCTTTCATTCTCTCTTTCTTTCTTTGTCTCTGTCTCTCCTTCTCTCTCTCTCTCTCTCTCTCTCTCTCTCTCTCTCTCTCTCTCTCTCTCTCTCTCTCTCTCTCTCTCTCTCTCTCTCTCTCTTTCTCCCCAGATTTATTTCCGCCTTTTGCATATTTTCCACATAATCCCAATATTCCCAGTATTCCCTAATTCTCATTTCCCCACATTCACCGTATTCCCCCCTCCATCTTCTTGTGTTCTTTACCCTTCCATAATCCCGGCAGTCCCCCAATTCCCTTATATTCTTCTTATTTCTTTCTAGTCCTAGTAATATTTCCCGTATTTCCTCCATCAGCAGTGTTTTTTTTTTTTTCTCCCCACATATTTGCAACTTTCCATATTCCTCGTTTCCCACATACTCCCTGTATTCCTCATATTCTTTAGAGTCTCCCATATTCCCATTACCAAAAGTGCTCGTTTTTTGTTTTGTTTTTCATCCCTACGCTTTAAGTCTACAGTACACTTACAGACAAGCGCTTTATTCTTATTTATTCAGTTGAGCCGTAAATTCATCAGTTTGTTCTCCAGCATTATGTCTGTTCTTCCCGGTGCAGGTGGGACAGAGGCAGAGTGTGTTAGTCACCGAGGAGTCCTTCGACACTCAGTACTACGTCGCACACAACAGATTCTACGAACAGGTAAGAATCTATTCCCGTTTATTTTTTATTTTTTAAAGGATGATGATAAACATTAAAACAATTAAAACAGCAGCGAGCGGCGGAGGACGAGACGCTCTGATCGTCTGTTCCACAGAATATCTACATACTGGACTTTAAATCTGAAATAACGGTTTCCGTCAAATTCCTAAAGGCTTACACTGAATTCTCTGGATACTGTTCAGTTCTTCCGATATCCAATGGGGCCATGATGCGTAGATCAATAAGATCTGATCCCCAAAACTCTAAGGGCCTTTTTACACCCGGTCACTTCATGTGTTGTCTCTGATCCGATAGCTATCTGATTTGTTAAAACTGTTCCATTTACATCAGGCCACATAAATGCTATATCGATCCGATCTTTCTGCTCCCGCCCAAAATGCTAATATATTTTACCTCATTTCCGGGGTAATTGAAACAGAACACGCTTTGGTGTATGCGCTTTTCAGAACGCGATCAAAAAGAAGACGGAAAAACTTGTTACGACGGTTATGCTACAAAAAACAGCATTTACTGTTTGTTTCTGGCGCGATGCACGACTCGTGAGTCACCTGCGAGTGACGTACTTCCGTTTGGGAGGAGTATAGCGCTGACGTATGTGGCTTGAACAACCACATGCATTTACACCTGTCCAGTTTCATCTGAAACGTGTCCCAGACCTCCTCCTGAAGCGGTTTGAGCGATCGGATTTATATCCATCTTGAAAACGTTTCAGAGGGCATTTAGACCTGGTCTTTTTACCCTCGGATAGCTATCGGATCACAGAAAACGCATGAAGTGACCAGGTGTAAAAAGCCCCCTAAATCAAACCCCATTAAGAACATTACAGCTTCCATTACAGTCCAGTAGAAACACAATAAATTAATCTCTTTATGACTCGAAGGAAAAGAAACAGTCACGAGATCTGAACTTCAGTCGCTCTGAAGCCAAGAGCACAGACAGGTAAAGTCAGGGAGTCACACACACACACACACACACACACACACAATCACACACACACCTGTCTGATCTCCCCACACTGCTGTGGGCGGTGTAGGGTGTGTGTAAGCGTGTGTACATTACATTCATGTGTTAAATCATCTTTCTTTTAACTGATAGCGAGAGAAAGAGAGAGGCTTTACACAAGCTCGTAGCCCGGGGACGCGAGAGCAGGAAGGCATCGCTGATCGCTTCCTTTTAAACACCACTTCAAACTTCAAACGTGACTGCTAACACACGGCTAAATGGATTTATTTGAAGATGTCTGAAAGGGAGTTTTTACAAGGCTGCGTTTGAAGCCATGTGCAGCAGGGCAGCGGGTTTTATTCTCATCTTTTCTTCTTCTTTTTTTTTTTTTGGTAAATAATAAAGAGAATGTGGCTCAAGGCTAACCGAGCGTTTGAACATTTTGTGGCTTTAGATGTCATTTATTTTCAGCAAATCTAAGTGTTTGATTAAAAACGTATCTTTCTCTCTCTCTCTCTCTCTCTCACACACACACACGCACACATACACACACATACAGGAACACACTGTCTGTATGTGTGTGTGTGTGTCTGTCTGTATTTGTGTGTTTGTATCTGTGTTTGTATCGGTGTGTGTGTTTATATCTGTGTGTGTCTGTATCTGTGTGTGTGTGCGTGTGTCTGTATCTGTGTGTGTCTGTATCTGTGTGTGTCTGTATCTGTGTGTGTCTGTATCTGTGTGTGTCTGTATCTGTGTGTGTGTCTGTATCTGTGTGTGTGTGCGTGTGTCTGTATCTGTGTGTGTCTGTATCTGTGTGTGTGTGTCTGTATCTGTGTGTGTGTGTCTGTATCTGTGTGTGTGTGCGTGTGTCTGTATCTGTGTGTGTGTCTGTATCTGTGTGTGTGTGCGTGTGTCTGTATCTGTGTGTGTGTGCGTGTGTCTGTATCTGTGTGTGTGTCTATATCTGTGTGTTTGTATCTGTCTGTTTGTATCTGTCTGTATCTGTGTGTGTCTGTATTTGTGTGTTTGTATCTGTGTGTTTGTATCTGTGTGTTTGTATCGGTGTGTGTGTTTATATCTGTGTGTGTCTGTATCTGTGTGTGTCTGTGTGTCTGTATCTGTGTGTGTCTGTGTGCGCGTGTGTCTATATGTGTGTGCGCGTGTGTCTGTATCTGTGTGTGTCTGTATCTGTGTGTGTGTGCGTGTGTCTGTATCTGTGTGTGTCTGTATCTGTGTGTGTCTGTATCTGTGTGTGTGTCTGTGTGTGCGTGTGTCTGTATCTGTGTGTGCGTGTGTCTGTATCTGTGTGTGCGCGTGTGTCTGTATCTGTGTGTGTGTGTCTGTACCTGTGTGTGTCTGTGTGTGCGTGTGTCTGTATCTGTGTGTGTGTGCGTGTGTCTGTATCTGTGTGTGTCTGTATCTGTGTGTCTGTATCTGTGTGTGTCTGTGTGTGCGTGTGTCTGTATCTGTGTGTGCGTGTGTCTGTATCTGTGTGTCTGTATCTGTGTGCGTGTGTCTGTATCTGTGTGTCTGTATCTGTGTGTCTGTATCTGTGTGCGTGTGTCTGTATCTGTGTGTGTGTGTGTGTCTGTATCTGTGTGTCTGTATCTGTGTGTGTGTGACTGTATCTGTGTGTCTGTATCTGTGTGTTTGTATCTGTCTGTATCTGTGTGTGCGTGTGTCTGTATCTGTGTGTGTGTGTCTGTATCTGTGTGTGTGTGTCTGTATCTGTGTGTTTGTATCTGTCTGTATCTGTGTGTGTGCGTGTGTCTGTATCTGTGTGTCTGTATCTGTGTGTGTGTGTCTGTATCTGTGTGTTTGTATCTGTCTGTATCTGTGTGTTTTTATCTGTCTGTATCTGTGTGTTTGTATCTGTGTGTGTGCGTGTGTCTGTATCTGTGTGCCTGTATCTGTGTGTGTGTGTCTGTATCTGTGTGTGTGTGCGTGTGTCTGTATCTGTGTGTGTGTGTCTGTATCTGTGTGTTTTTATCTGTCTGTATCTGTGTGTCTGTATCTGCGTGTTCCTGTGTGTGCGTGTGTCTGTATCTGTGTGTGTCTGTATCTGTGTGTGTCTGTATCTGTGTGTGTCTGTATCTGTGTCTGTGTGTGCGTGTGTCTGTATCTGTGTGTCTGTATCTGTGTGTGTGTGTCTGTATCTGTGTGTGTGTGCGTGTGTCTGTATCTGTGTGTGTGTCTGTATCTGTGTGTGTGTGTGCGTGTGTCTGTATCTGTGTGTGTGCGTGTGTCTGTATCTGTGTGTGTCTGTATCTGTGTGTGTGTCTATATCTGTGTGTTTGTATCTGTCTGTTTGTATCTGTCTGTATCTGTGTGTGTCTGTATTTGTGTGTTTGTATCTGTGTGTTTGTATCTGTGTGTTTGTATCGGTGTGTGTGTTTATATCTGTGTGTGTCTGTATCTGTGTGTGTCTGTGTGTCTGTATCTGTGTGTGTCTGTGTGCGCGTGTGTCTATATGTGTGTGCGCGTGTGTCTGTATCTGTGTGTGTCTGTATCTGTGTGTGTGTGCGTGTGTCTGTATCTGTGTGTGTCTGTATCTGTGTGTGTCTGTATCTGTGTGTGTGTCTGTGTGTGCGTGTGTCTGTATCTGTGTGTGCGTGTGTCTGTATCTGTGTGTGCGCGTGTGTCTGTATCTGTGTGTGTGTGTCTGTACCTGTGTGTGTCTGTGTGTGCGTGTGTCTGTATCTGTGTGTGTGTGCGTGTGTCTGTATCTGTGTGTGTCTGTATCTGTGTGTCTGTATCTGTGTGTGTCTGTGTGTGCGTGTGTCTGTATCTGTGTGTGCGTGTGTCTGTATCTGTGTGTCTGTATCTGTGTGTGTGTGCGTGTGTCTGTATCTGTGTGTGTCTGTATCTGTGTGTCTGTATCTGTGTGTGTCTGTGTGTGCGTGTGTCTGTATCTGTGTGTGCGTGTGTCTGTATCTGTGTGTCTGTATCTGTGTGCGTGTGTCTGTATCTGTGTGTCTGTATCTGTGTGTCTGTATCTGTGTGCGTGTGTCTGTATCTGTGTGTGTGTGTGTCTGTATCTGTGTGTCTGTATCTGTGTGTGTGTGACTGTATCTGTGTGTCTGTATCTGTGTGTTTGTATCTGTCTGTATCTGTGTGTGCGTGTGTCTGTATCTGTGTGTGTGTCTGTATCTGTGTGTGTGTGTCTGTATCTGTGTGTTTGTATCTGTCTGTATCTGTGTGTGTGCGTGTGTCTGTATCTGTGTGTCTGTATCTGTGTGTGTGTGTGTCTGTATCTGTGTGTTTGTATCTGTCTGTATCTGTGTGTTTTTATCTGTCTGTATCTGTGTGTTTGTATCTGTGTGTGTGCGTGTGTCTGTATCTGTGTGTCTGTATCTGTGTGTGTGTGTCTGTATCTGTGTGTGTGTGCGTGTGTCTGTATCTGTGTGTGTGTGTCTGTATCTGTGTGTTTGTATCTGTGTGTGTGCGTGTGTCTGTATCTGTGTGCCTGTATCTGTGTGTGTGTGTCTGTATCTGTGTGTGTGTGCGTGTGTCTGTATCTGTGTGTGTGTGTCTGTATCTGTGTGTTTTTATCTGTCTGTATCTGTGTGTCTGTATCTGTGTGTCTGTATCTGCGTGTTCCTGTGTGTGCGTGTGTCTGTATCTGTGTGTGTCTGTATCTGTGTCTGTGTGTGCGTGTGTCTGTATGTGTGTGCGTGTGTCTGTATCTGTGTATGTCTGTGTGTGTGTGTGTATCTGTGTGTCTGTGTCTGTGTGCGTGTGTCTATATCTGTGTGTGTGTATCTGTGTGTGTTGTGTAACAGTGTCACAGTTAGGAGTGTGGAGTTGATTATTTCCCTCTTGCTGCACGTCCTCCACTGTTTTATTCCTCTTTCTTTTCTCGTACTTTTTCTCCTTTTCTTGTTCCACTTAATGCTGTGGAATGTGTGTGATGTGAGTCAGCTCCTGTAGTCAGTTGTGTTCTAGCAGCTACACACCGTCTCTCCTTCAGCAGTCTCTCTTTATTGTCTCCTGAATGAATAAGACAACAAAGCGTCACATCATGTTAGAGCAGAAGAAACCCAGCCGAGGCTCTGCTCTGGTGTACGACCCCTAACCCCGGAGGGTCCGAGCAGAGCCACATGTAAGGAGCAAGAACTTTAACCCTTAACTGGATCCTGTCTCATTTCTGCCTGAATTAACTTGCCATTTGGATCAAACCCAAGAAAATCCACATAAACTGTAGGAAACAAGCGGCGTCTGCTCTTGTACCTTCTGTAGAGGTTTACAAAGAAATTCCTGCTCCTGAGAAACCTTTCTCCATCTTCTTCATGGTCAGTCACGTCCCAGAGGCCCAGGAGAGCCGAGTAGCTTTGACTCGTGCGATCAAGTCTGAGAAGAGAGGGAGAGAAGGAAGAAAAAAAAACAAAAACAAATGACAAAGCAAACGTGACAGCTGGCGTCTCAGATTAAACGCCTTCCCTCCAATCGATGGCTTTCGAGATGGGCTTTTGTTAGCTCCTATAATGGAGCGATCGATGGCGTGACCTCGGTGACCCGCCGAGCCGCACGGCCTTCCCTTCATCCCTGTCTTTATCTGGAGAAACAATCCAGTCTGCACTGAATGGAGTCGTCACGTGACTGGTTAAAGTCTGGAACTGTGTGAATCTGACCAGAACAGGACCAGGAGTCTTGTGTGTCAGTGCTGTGTGAAGGTTTTCTGTCACATCTGCAGGACAGAGATGTTTGTAGATGTTACAGGTGTATATTACGATGTGACACACACGCACACACACAGAGTTTGTGTACCCAAACTCACGTCTTGAATGTTTGTGGCGGTTTATTAAAAGCTTTCTTGTCTTCCTTCAGAAATCTCCTGAATAAGAGCTAAATTCCTTCAGATTAGAAAGTCTTTGACCATAAAGGCATAAAATAAAGTGTTTGCTGCGTGGCTTTAACGCGTGTCTTTGAGGTTGGGAAGTAGAATGTGGATGTAGAGCAGATAAAGAGGCGAGTGTACGGGTTTGAATAAGGCTGTCCTGCTTTCATTGAACAGCATCGATTGAGCTCGGCTCGTATCACTCTGGGCGTGAGGAGATCGATAACGCTTTAGTTCTGCTGGACACGCTGGAGATGTGGAAGAATGTGTGGAGCCCGAAGCGCTGAATAGATAAAGACTCACTGAGAGACAGAGTTGAAGGTTTTTCCCTTTAGTTACGCTGAGAGCACTGAATTTAACACTGTTACAAGCACACACACACACACACACACCTATAAGTGTGTTTTCTTATGTGTCTCATGGATATGGACCATTTGGTCGGATGGATAGATCGGTGTGATGGATGGATAGTCAGATTGGGTGGGTGGAATAGGTGGATGGATGGATGTGGGATGTATAGATAGATGGATTTGGGTGGGATGGATGAATGGGTAGATGACCAGAGGTATCGTTATCTATACAGAAAGTTGGACAGATGTGTTGACGTGTTCATTCTGTTCATAATCTGCATCAGGAGATGGAAGGCTGATGATATAGAGAGATTGGTTGGAAGAGCAGACGATAGATGGATGTGAGAAGAGATTAGAATCTGGATGGACACTGTTGATAGTCTGGATGGATGGATGGATGGATGTATGGATGGACGGATAGATAGAGGGCCATAAAGTCTCGAGACGGGTGTTTTTGGGTAATGGATTCTGATTTAATCTTTTTTCTTCTACAGGTTCTGGTTCCCAAAAAGCTGGAGTTTAAAGGGAAGATGATTAAAGTAGACATCTTTGAGGCAGGGAAACACTTCCTGCGAGGTCGTCCAGTGGAGGAGTCCACGGTCATCACGCCATCCATCAGCCGGCCGCTGGAGAAAGGAGAGATATCCGGCCTCGGTCAGGTCAGTGTGTCGTAAGCTGTTCTCTCGTTATCTCTCTCTCTCTCTCTCTCTCTCTCTCTCTCTCTCTCTCTCTCTCTCTCTCTCTCTCTCTCTCTCTCTATGTCTCACACACACACACACACACATATACACACACACAGGGCCACTCCTCCGTGGGTTGTAGTTGCCTAACTAGTGAACTAGATCTCACTAGAGCTCGTCTTTTACACTCCATTACTCTCTCCATAAAACCACAACACTCCTCCCTCGCTCTATTGCTCATATCACATTTCAAAGAGAAGAATAGGGTACTGCTTGAGACAGGGCTGGTTCTTCGATGATGCTGATGATGATGATGATGGTGTAATTTTTCCAGCAGTCAGTTGTTCTGAATAGAAGAATAAAAGTTTAACTCAATGCAAACCAACACCAAATTTTAACCAGTCAGCAGTTGTCTCTACTTGTCGGTCTATTCAGGACAATAGTTTCTGAGGATTTAGGATTAAACCTGAGGATTAAGGATTGGGATAAAGTTATGATTAGGGTTTAGACCTGGACCTTTTATTAAACAGTTACCGTTAGAGACTGAGGTCCGGAGGTTTAGCGTCAGGAGAGTTTAGAGCTGAATTAAACAGACTGAACACTGAGAGCTGTAAACACCACTCGTCTGTCACTCTGTCCACTCACAGAGCAGATTCTCTTCTTCCCTTCTGAGGGAATAAAGGAAGGGAAGAAGGGTGCTGTTAAAGCGGTGCTAGCGCGAGGTGGAGAAATTAGCGCTGTTCCCTGAGTGATGCTGCTCGTCTATGCTGAGTCTCTCTCTGACACGGCCGGCCATAAAAGCTGATGAAGTGTGAAATTAAAATGTGTATCACATTCTGGTGCATCATTTCAATGTCCCCTGTGTGTGTGTGTGTGTGTGTGTTTGTGTCTCTGTCTGTCTGTCTGTCCCTCATCCTCCCCGAAAAATAACACACAAGCTATAGATAAGCCATCGGAATGAAAAATAGTGCCAGTTAAGCCAGCCATGTAATTCCCAAATCACTCATGTGATCCTGTCTCACTCACACACACACACACACACACACACATTACACCTACAACACACTCACAAAATACTGATGAGGAGTTTGGCCTAATGTTTTCTTTTTGTTATAAACAGTCACTTATATTTAAATGAATGCTAAAGTGGCTAAAAGTAAGTGGAAGCCAGTAGCCACCAGTTAGCATGACTCCATGCACATAACAACGAATCAGTCACCGAAAGCACAGTTTGCGAAACAAATCTTTATGAATCACGACTCATGAATTATATTTGAGTCATAATTCTATGAATCTTTATCAGTCAACTCTTAGATTTATGATTTATTTAATTATCTGAAAAAAAAAACGACTTTATATATCAGGACATGAATAGTATGAATGAGAGAAGCCTGTGAATCGTGAGTCTTCTGAATCTTCTGAATCTGAGTCTTTTATCAGTCACAAGGCTTTATGAATAATTTAAATTACACTCCTTTATGAATCACGAGTCTATGAACCATTTGATTAGTGATGCTTCACATAACTTTGAATCATATGATTTAGTCTAAATACATGGTCTAGGTTATATTCATGAGTCTATGAATCGCATGAATCACTTTATGAACCCTTTATGAATTATGAGTCTTTATGAATTCCACAAGTCTGTTATGTTTCTGAATTATAAGCTGATTACTCTATCAATCGTAACGGGAATCATATGAATCGTCAACATTAATGAATCAGTTTGATAGTTTACAGCGACTAGAAAGATTCATTAGTCCGTTTTATTGCCCGTATGCTAAAGCTGTTATTTGATGCTAATGTAATGAGAGATGTCAAGAAATTGCAAAAGTACCGAAGTTAGAAAATAAAAGCTTCTTTTAAAGCGTTGTGTAGCAGGTGGTCGCTGACAGAGCAATGAGCTCAGAGACATGACCTTCAGTCTGAGAGTCTGGGGGTCCATCAGGAGCCTGTGTGAGGTTCTGCGGCAGGTTTCAGGTGTAAACACATGAAACCTGAGCCGTGTTTGTGAAGCGTTTAAGCAAACCGCAGAGCGATGCGTTCCTCTGTGTGTGTGTGTGTGTGTGTGTACTGATTTCCCCCCTCCCCTCTCGTTTCATGACCCCAGGTGTCACCGTTTACTTTCCCCCAGCACATGGGTTTGTTTATTTATTAATGTATTTATTCCCGCTCACGCTTAATTAGAGGTGTTAATTGCATGTTAATCAGCGGGTCAGCGAGGACTAATTGGCTCTCCCTGAAGATCGCGGCGTTTTGTCGCATTTATTTATTTTCCCTTGTTTCCATGCAAATTATACGTAACGAATTAAGGAGATGTTTTTAATAAGCCTGTAGAGAGACGTCCATCAGTCTGCAGCACTCCATCTGATTCAATGCAGGAAATGTTAGTGACAAGTCTGTCACTCAGATCAATAAATAAATAAATAAATAAATAAATAAATAAATAAATAAATAAAATATGAAGTGTTTTCAACATGTGCCCTTTCCAGACAGGCAGGCAGACAGACAGACAGTAAGCATCGGGAAGATATGGAGAGAGAGAGAGCGAGAGAGAGAGAGAGAGATCCATTATTTCCTGAACCTGATCTCTATATTAGCATCACTGAACAGGTCGTGCCCAGTTCCTTCCGCCTTCCTTTTTTTTCTCCATTTTTCTCTTTGTATAAAGAGGCAGAAGCTCATTAGTGTGTTTGTGGCCTGTACTGAACTTCCTGACACCGAGAGAGTGAATACAACCTCGAATAATCACATCTATTCAGAGAGAGAGAGAGAGAGAGAGAGAGAGAGAGAGAGAGAACCCTGTTGCTAAATGTGTGTGTGTCTGTTTGTCTGTCTGTCTGTGTGTGTATATGTGTCTCTGTCTGTGTGTGTGTGTGTGCATGTGTCTCTGTCTGTGTGTGTGTGTCTCTGTCTGTCTGTCTGTGTGTGTGTGTCAATGTATGTCTGTCTGTTTGTGTGTGTGTGTGTGTGTGTGTGTGTGTGTGTGTGTGTGCATGTGTCTCTGTCTGTGTGTGTGTGTATGTGTCTGTCTGTTTGTGTGTGTGTGTGTGTGTGCATGTGTCTCTGTCTGTCTGTGTGTGTGCATGTGTCTCTGTCTGTCTGTCTGTCTGTGTGTGTGTGTGTGTGTGTGTGTGTGTATGTGTGTCTGTCTGTCTGTCTGTGTGTGTGTGTATGTGTCTCTGTCTGTCTGTCTGTGTGTGTGTGTGTGCATGTGTCTCTGTCTGTCTGTGTGTGTGTGTGTGTGTGTGTGTGTATGTGTCTCTGTCTGTCTGTGTGTGTGTGTGTGTGTGTGTGTATGTGTCTCTGTCTGTCTGTCTGTGTGTGTGTGTATGTGTCTCTGTCTGTCTGTTTGTGTGTATGTGTGTGTGTGTGTGCATGTGTCTCTGTCTGTGTGTGTGTGTGTATGTGTCTCTGTCTGTCTGTTTGTGTGTGTGTGTGTCTCTGTCTGTCTGTTTGTGTGTGTGGGGGTGTGTGTGTGTGTGTGTGTGTGTGTGTGTGTGCACCTGCGCTCTCATACGTTCCTAAGGCTTTTCAGCAGCTGACTCGACTTGCCCGCACACAGTTCTTAGCCCACGACACAACAGTGTGTGTGGTGTGTTATTAAGGCTCAGCACACACACTGAAAATGTTGTTCTTTACTGCTGTTCTTATGCCTGGAACATGGGAGAGCTTAATTACACCTGTGTTTGTGCACGTGTTTGTGTGTGTGTGTGTTTATATACAGATGTATTTCAATTCCTTTGCATCATTGACGTCGTGTCCCTCTCGCTCAGGCACACACACACACACACACACACAATCTGCAACAAGACTAATCTGCGCCGCAGGGGAGCTTCCAGCGCTCAGTATTAGCGCTCGCCTGCATTTACATCTAATACCATGTCACCAGCTTCCCAAAAATATAACACCACCAACACACACACACACATGCGCGCGATGCAACTCTTACAGTGTGTTGCTTTGAGGTTGCGTTATCTGACAGGGAAAAGAGTCTGTTTCTAAGCGTGTTGTAGATAAACGATATCTCTCATCCTCTTTTTCCTGGATCTCTGTCGTTTTTATTAATTTCTCTTTTATGCCAAACTGCTGCTGGTGGCTTCTGGATTCTTATTGGTCACCTATTGTTTCTATAGTAACCCTTTTGTGTAAGGAAGGAGTCTCCAGGCTCAGTGAAGCCACGACTTGAAGCTTTCCGAAATCTTCAGAACAGACGAGTTTAGACTCTTTCTTTTTGTTCTTATTAGTGCGGAGCGAGAGAATAAAGAGAGGATTCTGGGGGACTGAGTGTTTATAGGAACTTGTTCAGTACGCTCCACGTCAGAAGCTGTAACTATAAACGGATAAAAAGTCAAAGTCATTCTTTAATAAACAAAGGGAGGGTGTGTGTGTGTGTGTGTGTGTGTTTGTTGTATCTTAGACGTTGTGATGTACTGTATATTGAAAGTGTGCATAAATTATTTACAGCCGTTATACAGGTTACACTTCTATCTTTGTCTTTCTGTTTCTCCTGCTATAGACTCCATTCTGTCCCTCTCTCCCTTCTGTCTGTCTGTCTCTGTCTGTGTGTTTGTCCTTCTTTAACTGGACTGTCTCACTCTGTCTTACTCTTTTTCACTTGCTCACACTGTGCCCCAATCTGTCTCTCTCTCTCTCTCTCTCTCTCTCTGTCTCTCTCTGTCTCTCTCTCTCTCTCTCTCTCTGTCTCTCTCTCTCTCTCTCTCTCTCTCTCTCTGTCTCTCTCTCTCCTCTCTCTGTCTCTTTGGAGACTCCTGTGACTTTTCCTCCTGAGAGTTCATCCTCGTCATGTCTCACAGCAGTTTGCTTTGGCTTCTCTGATTACTTCATTCTGGCTTCTGATTGGCTGACGATCAGGAGTAGGATCAGTGGGACGATGATGTCGTTCGTGTCCTTGATCTCTGTTGACCTGCAGCGCAGAGACACGACTCTGTGAGGCGTTGTGTGTGTGTGCGTGCTGTAGTGTTGTTGCTTTGTGATACAGACATGGATCAATAAGCCGTCTGGACACAAATATCCGCCTAACTGTCACTCCTACTCACACTAATCAATGAGAGAGAGAGAGAGAGACAGAGCGAGAGAGAGAGACAGAGAGAGAGAGAGACTGAGAGAGAGAGACAGAGAGAGAGAGAGATGAAAGAGAGAGAGATGCCCTAACCTCTTGGTTCTCAGTAGGCTCTTCAGCAGCTCTTTGGTCTGATTTTTGTCCTCAGGTTGTGGGGCAGTTCTACTGTACTGTTCAGGTTTGTCCTGTAGCGCAGCCTTGTGTAGTCACTGCTGGAACTCACCGATGACCTGCACTGAATTTGTAGTTAGGCTTCAGGTTGTAGGTCAGTGTGATTTATGATTCCCCTCCAGCTGCAGTCCCATCAGAGTCTGTGAGCATCCACTTCATTCGTCTTTCAGTTTTTCACTCTTAAAACATCAAGCTGATTTTCCTCCGCTTATTTTTTCATCATTTATTAATCATTTGGGGGTAAAACTGAACGGAGTGTATCATTAGCGGCTAGCTAGTAACATGAAGTAACGAGAAGGGAGAGAAAAAAAAAACAACAGAATCCAAAACAAACCTCATTTGTAAAGTTCTCCAAGTAATTCTGAGCTTTTCGCGATGAAGTTGTTCTGGAATTACTTCCTGCTCTAGTGTTCAGTGATGCGTCTGAACGGAGATAGCGGCCGTCTAACGGCTGCAGTAAATAAAACAAATATCCGTCGGTGACTTTAATGAACTCTGCAGGTTACTCGGTGCTCTCCTGTGAAGCAGACAGTGTTCTACAGCCTTACTGCTGGAAGGAAAGCGGTGAGATGTATAATTCCTCTTTATCAGCTCCCCTGCTGCTCCATTATACTATTACTGAAGTGGGAATTGCCCTCCTGCTCTCCTGCCCCGCTGCACTCCTGCCCCCTGACCAGACGAGTCTGTTTTGTCATGCAGAAACATGGACTTCTCGCTGATCAATAGTTTTTTTTTTCCGCTCTTCTCTACAAGTGCGTGTAAGACCCTGTGGATCGTGATGCTGCTGTGTTGAAGAGCCTGAGGACAAAAAAGCTTCCTGCACTCAGTGATGATGATGATGATGATGATGATGATGATGATGATGATATCATCACCAAAAAGTGTAGAATCATGCAGCATTGAGAGGAAGACTGGGGACACCTGTGGTTGGCCTTGAAGATAAGATACAAGACAATGGCTTCAACTCGGTCTCATCAACTGGATCAATAATGCGTGCAGGACCGTGTGGTGGACCAGGACGTGGAAGATGTGGAATGTTTAGCCACATTATTGGCCTTGTGTCATGTCCATTTTGTTGTAGCGAGAAATTGATTTCTAATTCATCTTCTTCATTTTGTTCTTTTTTTTTTTTTTTTACTTTCTTCCTCCCTCCCATGTCCTTCCCCTCTCTTTCATCAATTCTACCGTCGTATCAATTCCAGCAGACCTGGAGGGTCTCAGCAGGCTTGAAAGTGTCTTAGAAAAAAAAGACTTTGTAGCCAAGAGCGTCTATGGGTGGAAGGAGAAGAATTAGAGAGAGATGAAAACGAGGCAGAGTGGAGAGAGAGACAGAGAGAGAGATGAAAACGAGGCAGAGTGGAGAGAGAGAGAGACAGAGAGAGAGAGAGAGAGAGAGAGAGAGAGAGAGAGAGATGAAAACGAAGCAGAGTGGAGAGAGAGACAGAGAGAGAGAGATGAAAACGAGGCAGAGTGGAGAGAGAGAGAGAGAGAGAGAGAGAGAGAGAGAGATGAAAACGAAGCAGAGTGGAGAGAGAGACAGAGAGAGAGAGATGAAAACGAGGCAGAGTGGAGAGAGAGAGATGAAAACGAGGCAGAGTGGAGAGAGAGACAGAGAGAGAGATGAAAACGAGGCAGAGTGGAGAGAGAGAGAGAGCGAGAGAGAGATGAAAACGAGGCAGAGTGGAGAGAGAGAGAGAGAGAGAGAGAGAGAGAGAGAGATGAAAACGAGGCAGAGTAGAGAGAGAGAGAGAGATGAAAACGAGGCAGAGTGGCACGAGACAGATAGATAGATAGATAGATAGATAGATAGATAGATAGATAGATAGATAGATAGATAGATAGATAGATTTTTAAGAGCGGATCAGATGGATTTAGATATCGGAGACCTTCCCTTCAGACACGCTTCCTTCGGCCAATTGACAAATGAGACCTTCTGAGACCTTTAAAGGTTGGTTTAAACGTCTCTGTGTTATCTTCTAATAACTGTATTTAATGTCCACCAGACGGTCAGGGCGTCAGAAGTCCACCTTGACTTTGTCTCTGGCTCCTGACCTTGTTCCAGTGCAGATATGCAGTGACCATCAGCTCAGCAAGCTCCTGCTGCAGATCTCCACCTGCTGCCCCAGTGTGGGTGAAACATTCAGATTGATCCTCTGTCAGTAATGCTGATGGAGACGGACCCCTCCTTTTCCCACACTATAAATGAAAGTATTATGGGGTCGTGTCGTGGCCGTCCTGCGAGGAGATGCCTCTCCATTACGCTGTTCGTTTTAAACGAGACTTTAATGACTTAACGCATTAAAGGAGATCAGAGTCCCGACGCTTTATCTGGCCTCACAAAAGCCACGGGTCGTTTATGTCAGGGGCAGGTGATGGATTGTACCTCATCTAAACCGAGAGCAGTGTGTTGGACAAGCTGGTGAAGATATCAAGATCTGACAAATGTTCTTTTTATCTTGGTCTCGGGGTCAAACTGGATTTCTGGGCTTGATCCCATGGACCCACTGACGGTTCTGTCCCAGTCCATATTATTAGATTGGAAGCAGAAATAAAACTCAGAAACAAACCAGAGATTAGGATGGAACCCTGGCAGCGATACCCAGCATACACACCCTCACTCACACCCTCACACACACACACACACACACACACACTGTCCACTCAAGAGCAGCAACAGTCCAATAACACCATGTCCACTGACCCATTTTCTGATTAGATTTTACTTTATATTGCCAGACCTGGCAACCCTCTACTGAGATTTCACTCAAAACATAACCAGTCTCTTATCTCTCCAATAAAACACCACACGACCCGGTCAACCTGTCAGTCTGGAATCGTTTGACCTCTCAGCCGAAACCACCGGGAAGCCCCACCCCCTTCCACCAACCCATCTCTTGACTAGACTCTTGCTTTCATAAGTCATCAATATAAAAATAAAATCAGTGAGACCTGATTAACATTAGACACACGTTTGTGTTGTTTTGTCTGGTTTTTTTTAACCGAAAGAAAAAAACCTGCTAAGAAAACATTAAGTTTACAGATGATGATGATGATGATGATGATGATGATGTTCTGAATTATGTAAGGAAATAAAGCCGGTGTTGTGTTTTCTGGTTATTAGAATGTAAAACGTAGAATGCAAGTGTTGATTTATATCATGATAAATGCATTCCTTTGGTAATGATGATGATGATGATGATGATGATGAAGGCTTAGTTAATCCCCTCATGCACGCGAGTGTTCAAGGTAAAGCTTAGATGTACATTCTCCTTCTTTTCTTCTGATTTCTTTGTATTTTTGTCTTTCACAGCGTCTGAAAGCTGCGAGTCGGAGCAGCATCCCTGCGTCCCTGATGCCCTCAGCAGCTCTGACTGGCTGCTGGAGGAACCTGGATGGTCAAAGTGTCACGCTGCTCTCAGTAGGACTGGCTCTGCTGGCTGCTCTAGTGCTTTTCATCTTTGAGAAACTTCACTGAAACGCAGCCTGGCGTATTTTGCGTAGCGAGCGCGTGAACGACTCGGTCTGCCAAACACCGCGTGTCTGCTGAGCGTCTGAGAGTCGAGTTCAAACCGTGGCCATGTGCTTCATGAGCTTTTGAGCGTGCTGAAATAACAGAGGACGAACCAAAGGATTTTAGTGTGTATTGTTAAGTTCTCCTTTGACACAGAAAGGATTCTGAACCTTTTTCAACTCCATTCAATTAGCAGAAGCTTTTTTTTTCTTCTTCGTAGAAGGCACACATTTTAGAAATGAAGCTACAAGGACATCCTGAAAACACCATTCATGTCTGTTTTGGTTTTTATTTTATTTATTTTCTTTTGCTTTTAAAGTCAACGTGTATTTTTATTTTAATTTTTTTTCCTCTTCATCTGAAGTGTTTTTTTTTTTTGTCTCCATCAACCTTATTAAACCAAACTCCACACTCTCGTCTCTGCCTTCTGGAATGTTCATTTTAGTGAAATGTAACTTGTGCGTTTTTTTTGTTTAGTTGTTTTTACACTGGTGCATTTCTCATAATCTCATAATCCAGTTAACCTGATTGAGTCGGATCAGTTTAGGTGACGGCTCTGTTATGTTTACGGATAGATTTAAATATTTCCGTGATCTCGTGAATTGCTCTGGAATGATGCAACAACAATGACAAACAAATTTAAAATAAATACAGATAACCGTCATGACCACATTCCTAATGGATTTTGCTTCAGCGGGAAACTGTGGAGGTTCTCCAGTGTCCTTTTACAACTAGAGGATTATGCTTGCTGAGAACATCAAGAACATCAGTCACCATATGACAATATTTAACAAAGCTATCCTACTGGATCAGTGGTGGCACCAAATGAAATGAAACTGCACACAATACACAACTGTTCTGTTTCAATCCTCCTGGCCTGAACTTCCCCTACCTTGGCCTATGGAGGTGCTGGGATCCAATCAGACCAGTGGAGAAGAACCTGGAAAAGGTCAAGTTTTGAGGAGATCCAGTTCTTTCTCCTGATTAGATTATGAGTTAATGATTAGATCTCGTCAGACCTCATAACTCTTGCGCTCACTGTCGGTGTTGCATCACTGGGGGTTTGTGTTGAAGAGAAATGACCCGTGGGATTTTTTTAGGCAAAGCAAAAAAAAAACGTTGAGTTGTTTGGACCCTTGAGGTACTGTAAATGAGGTAAGTGTGAAAACTTCTGTGACTTGAGTCTCAGGCTCAATCACGCTGCCCCACAACAACAAGTTTAGAATACTAACTCCAACAAAATTTTGTTTTAAAGCAAATTGTGTCGAGTGTGTGTGTGTGAGTGTGTGTGTGAGCCATTTTTACTGCAAACACTGGGAAAGGGATGGAGGAATAACATAATAGATTGCTTCACATGTTTGGGATGTCGTGAGAGTGGAACATCTGATAAAACACAGCAAACAAGACTGAATGGTGGTGACTCTCGGTTTTTTCTTTCAAAAACTGAATTATTAATCTTGCACCGAAATCTATGCTCATGTCTGTCTCTCGCTTTGGGATTGGATCTCTGGAGGAACCTCAGGACTTCCTTTTGTCAAAGAGTCTCACCTGGAACCTTCAGTGTCCCTGATCTCCATCCACAAGGATGGTGTGAAATGGCACGAGGGAAACCTGGCTGGGAAAATTCAGGAAGTACTTGATGTGTGGGATTTCCCTGATTTTAGCAAGTCTTTGTAAAGGAGACTTGAGTGTTGATTGCAGACAGAGCTGGAGATGATAAAGCTCCTCTCTGACAGGCTACACTTTGCTCTCTTATGCCTCATGTCCATATTTAATGACTGATTAGACCCTGCACGCTTGTTTGCTTCTGAACGATGGTGTGTCACATCCAAGGCCTCCAGCCATGTTGTCAATTAATTTTAAACAAACAATTTTCCCTTGTTGCCAGTCAGCGCACGGAGAATCCTGCATCTTTCCAGGGGTCCACTCCCCTCCACTTCCCCCTGCTGCGCTGCTGAGATTGCTGTTTAATTGGCAGCTTTGCAAAAAAAAATAAAATACACGCAGGGACAGATTGACGGGTCAATGTCAGCGTGCACGCGAATATAAAAACGCTATTTGTTCTGGGTAAACACTGCGAAAGGGGAATTGTTGTGGAGCGCGAGGGCGGCTCGAGCGTTTATTGCTGCTGAGGAAGATTCACATACATCATACATTATGCATCAAGTGAGACAGAGACTGGCCTAAACAAAACAAAAGAAAACAAAACCCTGAGGCTGTGAGATCTGGAGATGAACCCAAATCTCCAGTGCTGCCAAGCGGCCGGTTGATTGGAGGTGCTGAAAGTTCACTCCTGCAGATAGTGTTGTGTGGAGAGCTTCTGTCACAGCCCTCAGGGATATGAAGCTGATGAACAAAGCTGGCTTCTCAGCTCTGGGCACGACATTTTCAGGCTTTATCACCCAGGGTTTTGCTTTAGACTAAATGAAAAGTGTGTGTATATGAAGACAGCTGTAATAAATGGTCATGGATGAGCTCAGGTCAACCCTGGAGATCAAGGCCAAGGGAAAAAAAAAAACAGGTTCTTCAATACAAACGGCAACCAGCCAAAAGGGAGACGCAAAAGCAAACGTCGAACATGTAAAGGCAAGAAACACAAACGCACCGGTGGGAAAAGCTTCCTGTTTTCTCTCATCTGGAAACAGAATGGCTTCATCGATAACGTCAATAACATTGAACTCCGTGAAGCTGAAGTCTGATGAAGCGAGCGCTGTTAGGAAAAGAGAACCGGTCCGAGCTTTCCCCGAACTCTGGGGTTTGTTGACTCAGATCGTTTACAGGTTGGATGAGTTTTCAGGAGAAAGTCATATGGGACAGTTGAATTGGTCTTGATGTTTCGATGTAGATGTCAATGAAAGGACCTGATCTCTATTTGGCAAAGAATTGCTTGGAAAGGAAGGAGAGTCAGGATCGTGACAGAGGAGCCTCAGTCGCATCGACTCGCCACACAGAAATGTTGCTTTCTGAAGCGTCCCCCAGTCACGTGTTGCTTTCTGTCTGTTCCTGTGTGTGTGTCTGCAGTGGATGGCTATCTAGGGAAATGTCCTGGCAGCGATGTGCCTACAGTGATGTTTAGAGACTCTCTCCTCTTTATCTTAGCTCCTGCACACTCCTTCGATGTCACTGTGCACTCTGGGGACTGCAGGATGTGTTGAACACACACAAGGATGGACAGATGGACACATCTGTCTGTCTGCTTGTCTGTCTGTGCTTGGACTGACTGATGAATAACTGCTCGTTTGAATTAAAAACGTTTACAAGACTGGAAATCAAGAGCCAGGCCCAAGAGGTCCAGATCCTGCTGTAGGTCTCTCCATTACTTCACACTCCATTATAGTAGTGTGTTTCTATGGTAACAGCTTGTACACAAGATGCTCCACATAAACAGATGTTTTTGTCACATTTATGGAAGCAGTCTCTCTGTATGTATGTCTCTATTTTATGAATGATTAATTATAGCTGCTGTAACATAAATGAGAGCAGGACTTCAACCAAATGTAACTATAAACGGATAAAAATGTATTCGAGTTGACGTATTCCTTGTCGTCATGGTAACAATGTCAGGTAGGTGGGAGGATGATCAGGATCATCAGCCTGGGTTTATTCCCTGATCTGGAGCTTCAGCCTCGCTCTGTGTTACTGTATGTAATCAGTGGAGCGTGTGAGTGAAGCGCCGCTACGCCTCTGTAAAGCTACGCTGTCTAATTAGCGCTGACACGAGGCCCCGGCGGCTCTCGGTTCGCCGTCCCGCTCCGGCCTAATGACCAACAACGCAGACTAATTGAAGATAAGTTCCACCATTTGCTTTGCTGTAACGACGTTACGAGGACATAATGGGGGGTAAAATGAAATGGCGAGCGAAGACGGATCGGCGTCTGCGTTTCAGAGAGATCGTGAGGGATAATTGCATCTGCCTGTATGACGCTTCCGCTTTGTCTGATTAGCATTTAACTGGGAGGGAAAACAAACGAGCGCTGCGGGACTGGTCCAGATGAATCGGGAGCGAGTTCTAGTTTATAAGTAGAGCGAGTGGAACTTGATCTATATTCTAACGGGATTAGGTTCACGTGAGGAGGTGGAACGGAATCAGCAGCAGTCGTTTATAATCCTGTCTGAATTCGTCATGTCAACAATTCGCTCATAAAGATGTGAGCTTACGTTGTCTGTTTTGTTGTAGTAATATGCTTCAAGAAGCAATCAATGCTCCCTGGAGGATTCTAAAGAAAGTTCCAGAGTTCCTGAAGACATCATCTGGTCATGTGACCTGTGGAATACACATGGAGTGAAGCCACACTCACTACAGGGATGGATGGATGAGATGGATGGATGTTTCCAGGTTCCCTGATGGTTGTTCCATGTTCTCTACCTGTTCCTATCCACCAGTGCTCCTGTGAGATCTTTGAGCTCTGTGTGTTCGTTATTAATTAACCCACTTCTCACCTTTTCGATGAACTTTGTGAAAACAGAAGACAGAACAAAAAGAGAAACGAAGAAGAACAAACAGGAAAAGAAGAGAGGAAGTTGAACCTGTCCTGCTGAGATGTTTTGTCATGTGTTGTGGCACTGTTCCTCGAGTCTCTTGACATCTTATGTGAATTTAACGTCAGCGTCAGCGCTGCAGCTCTGCCTCCATCTCCTTCTCCTTCTCACAGGAACCCAGCGTCTATTCCAAGATAGAAAGAACAAAAAATAAAAAGTATGGATGATATAGTTCAGCGCTGTCAGGAGTTACCCACAATGCTCCGGTGCTGCTGGATGGCGACGCACTTACTTTATTTCAGATTGAAATTAAAGTGTGATGTGTGTGATGGAGTAACACCAAGCTGTCGGAATGATGATGTTTATCTCTCGCCGTCACAAGAGCAAACAATAAATAAATAAACTGTGTGTGTGTGTGTGTGTGTGTGTGTGTGTGTGTGTGCTATCGTGATGATGCAGCGTAAAGTGAATGATCCTCTTTTTTCCCCCGGACGGAAAGCGTTTCTAGGTCGCAGTATATTTAATGAAGGATATCTCAGGATTTCAGAGTCTGCCGAGGACGAAGCTTTCTCGCTGAAAAGGATTCATTTCCATTTTCCCGCCTCGAGTTTATCGAGTCAGACAAAAGCAGCCGAGGAAAATGACAGAACCCTTTTCATCAAAAACACACACACACACACACACACTCCTAAGGCTCAGAGCTGTATGGTTTTTAACGACAAGCTTTGCTGCTTCTCAGGGAATAAAGATGACGTTATTTTTAACACAAATTAGCTCCAGAGATGAAGACTGACTCAAAATGTTCATCTAAAAGTGTTATGTGTGTAATATTTAGGACAGTGTTGCATTTTCTCCCACACAAATTTAATAATTAAAAGATAAATGAATAATTAAAAAAATACTTGTTTTCCAAATAAATGACTAAACAATAAAAGGGTAAAAAAAAATGATAGAAATAATAAACTCTTTTGGATAAATGTCTTTTAATTTTTTTTTTTTTTTTTATTTAATTAAACTTTCAAATTTTTTTTTTTTTTTTTAGTATTTTTTTTTTCCATTATTGTGTAAAGTTCCTGTTTCAGCTCTACACACTCGTTCCATCACCAGTTTTTTTTTTCTAATAAGATGATAAGAACAAAACTGAAACTGGAGACTCTTTCTGTAAATGTTACATGAATTTAAAATAAGTCTCTTTACGGAAATTTGCAGGCTGTGAGTGTGAGTTCTAGATCTTAAAGTTGGGTCACTTCAGACGCCGGTCTCTTGGTTGGACAGGATTCTCCTTCTGACACTGTGCTTTCCTCATTGTAGCGGAATAAAGACCAAGACCTCACCTCACACTTCATCCCTCCTCCTCCTCCTCCCATCCCTTCTTGTCTAATAAGGCTGAATAATCTCCCTCGCTCTGTCGACACCCGTTTGCTCTGGGACGGGTTTGGCTCCTGCCCCTGACACTCCTGATCAGGTTAGTCACGGCCTCATGTTTGATTTCCAGCCAGGACATTCTCCAGAGCTCAGGACGATAAGCAGCCTCCTCCTCCTCCTCCTCCTCCTCCAGTGTTCCTCAGATAACTCAGAATCCGAGGCTGCGTATCTCTCCGAGCCAGCATGTACGGAGGAGGAGTGGAAGAAGTAAAAAAGCCTCATCAGCAGAAACGAGTTTACTGACTACTGAATCAGACGCAGAGGACGTGAACTCTGGAGGCTAAACAAGTATACGTTTCCATGGTAACACCTCACTCACCTCTCAAACATGGATTACACAAAGCACTCGTTCCTTTTCTAAGGGTCTCACTCACTCATCTTCTACTTCAACTTCAACTTCAACTTTATTCATTTATATAGCACATTTTACTGCAATTTCAATTGCCCAAAGTGCTGCACAATATTACAAAGCATAAAGCAATATGTATCAAACCAATTATAACAAAGAAAATTAAAACAGATGAAAAATAATATACATAAAAGGGAAAAAGATAAAATGAAATAAAATATATAAAAGAATCAAGAAACTCTCTCTAAACAAGGTCTATTCTCAACAAACGCTAAATTAAAAAGATAAGTTTTTAACTGAGACTTAAAACCTTCTAAAGTTGAGGCCTGCCGAATGTGTAAAGGGATGCTATTCCACAGTTTTGGGGCGATGACCATAAAGGCTCTATCGCCCCTAGTTTTTTTTGAGGAACGGGGAACTGCCAGTAGAAGTTTCTCTCCTGATCTCAGCGACTTAACTGGAGTGTGGTCCTTTAAGAGGTTGGTAATATAGCTTGGAGCGATGTTGTGAAATGCTTTAAAAACCATCAACAGAATTTTGAAATCAATTCTATACTGAACTGGAAGCCAGTGAAGAGAAGATAATACTGGAGTTATGTGTTCTCTAATTTTTGTGCCAGTTAGAAACCTAGCTGCCGCGTTCTGCACTAATTGCAGATGAGATAGTTTGTGTTTGCTTATCCCAACATACAGAGAGTTGCAGTAGTCCAGTCTTGAGGTGATAAAAGCATGCACTATGACCTGTAAGTCTTTAGTATTAAGGATGGGTTTCAGCCTGGAGATCAGTCTAAGTTGATAAAAACTACTCTTTACTACTGACTTAACCTGGTTGTCAAAGCTGAGGGCTTCTACCGCTTATCCAAACTACCTCGGGTCACGGGGAGCTTGTGCCTATCTCAGGCGTCATCGAATCAAGGCAGGATACACCCTGGACTGAGTGCCAACCCATCACAGGGCACACACACACACTCTCATTCACTCACGAAATCACACACTACGGACAATTTTCCAGAGATGCCAATCAACCTACCATGCATGTCTTTGGACCGGGGGAGGAAACCGGAGTACCCGGAGGAAACCCCCGAGGCACGGGGAGAACATGCAAACTCCACACACACAAGGCGGAGGCGGGAATCGAACCCCCAACCCTGGAGGTGTGAGGCGAACGTGCTAACCACTAAGCCACCGTGCCCCCCCCTTTTCTAAGGGTGTGTTTATTTATTTAACCTTGATGGAAAGGGAAAGAGTCTCCAGTGTCATTGAGGTGAAACAGACAGAGGTAACAAACACACAGATTGCGTATCTGATTGTCTCAGCATTTGCATTGTTATTTCTTTCCCCTGTAATTGTTGAGCGTCTCCATGGCGATGTGGTGGTTGTACCTGCGTGATGGTGGTGAAGGTGAGACGCTGTTAGCTGTTCCATGCAGGTTGCTTTGAATAGATTTGCCGTCTGTGTGTCTGAAGCTGGTGACAGAGAGGCGACGTTGCGTTTTTGCATAAGCAGTTTGATAGCAAAAGCAGGACAGGGAGACAAAACGTCCTCCAGAAAACGGCCTCCAGAGTTCACCTTCTCCTGGATGACGAGTGGCGGTGAGAAAAAGAAAGGATTTGATGTGGTACATGTCGAGGTTGTGTTGTGTTGTGTTGTGTAAGTTTTACTGCCAAGGAAATGAATGAATAAAACACAAGCAAATGAATGTAGAGACAGGTGGAGGATCTCACCTGAGAGAAGTCTTACTCAAATTAACAAACAAGTAAAAAATAAAATAAACTCTGTAAACCTTTGGGACTCGTCAGAGCTGAAGTTTTGTACAAGGATTTTTTTTCTAGCATGAAGGTAAAGTGAAAAGGGAAATAAAACGATTTCATTTCACTTTCCCTAAAGGACATCACACCTTCGTCCTAAAACTTCAGGAGTGGGATTTTGGTGTTCAATTCCATTCAATTTCAATTTCAATTCAAGTTTATTTGTATAGCGCTTTTTACAATGGACATTGTCTCAAAGCAGCTTTACAGAACATAAACATAGAGCAGAAGGTAAACATAAGGAGAAGTATAAAGAATTAATATAATAAAAATTCAAGATATATATAGTTCACAGTGTGTATGTATGTATGTATGTACGTATGTATATGTGTTTATCCCCAATGAGCAAGTCTGAGGTGACTCAGGCAGCAGTAGCAAGGAAAAACTCCCTTGATAGGAACCAGACTCAAAGGGGAGCCCATCCTCATATGGGTGACACTAGAGGGTGTGATTACAAATATACAGTCAGACAAGTGTTGTAAGTGGTGTAAGGATCACATGGAGTTCAGATCTCCTCTTAGTATCACAGAGTCCAACTGGAGCTGGTAGATCTGTAGATGTCTCAGGATTCTCAAAGTCGGCCTCATCTCAGTGGAGGTCCGAGATCTTCATCGCACGGAAGACGATCGTGTTGATATTTATAAAATATATTTCTGATTGCTAAAAAAGCAGAACTTAAATACATATTAGGAATAGATTTTTAAATTCATTAAAAATTGTAAATATATATATTCATTTATTTATTTTTATTTTTATTTTATATTCTATTTTTAATATATATATATATACATATACAGGGCTGTCAAGCGTCACACATTTAGGCGACCATCACATTGTATTTCTCACGCAGAAAAACTTTTTGACTATTTATCATATATGTAATATGCCGCAGCGCCCAGAATGTATCAGTCCGCACCGCTGTCTCTATGGAACTGGGCAGGAATAAAGCGCGTCTCACCTGGAGCTCTTAGTCGAGCCTGACATTTATCAGCCAATCAAAAAAAGAGGCTACACAATAGCCAATCAGAAAATAGCACTATTGTATCTGGGTAAGATTTAACGCAACAACCAATTAAAAAAAATACATATTCATTAGAGAGGGTATTTACGATGGTCGGTTTGTAAAACCTCAACACGAAACAGCTTGTCTCTGAACGGGACATTGTCCTCAACACTTACAATAAACAAAACCAGTCATAATCTCTCTCTCTCTCTCTCTCTCTCTCTCTCTTCACACACATATACACACACACACACACAAAATTAATAAATGGAAATTAAACAATTACAGGGAGGAGTTTGAGATGTCATGCTTGCCTGTCTTCAAAACTTGAGAGCCCTGTGTATATATATATATATATATATATATATATATATATATGTGTGTGTGTGTGTGTGTGTGTGTGTGTGTGTGTGTGTGTGTGTGTGTGTGTGTGTGTGTATATAAATAAATAAATAATTACATTTTGTATGACTTCTTACTCACAGTATCAAACCCATTGGCAACCCAGACCCGTGGGCGTCAATTCCACTGCAGCTCATTAGCAGTAACCTCGAGTCATAGTTGTGTTTCAGGCTCACGTTTTGCACACACACTGCTTACAAACATCAGCTGATGGAGAGGTTATTTCTCTGGAAGTGGGTGGAGCTTGTGTGAGCTGTACCTTTAGACTCCGGCTCCAACAGTACGAGTCTGTATCTATGATGGAAGTTTAAAAACACAGAGTTTGAGTGTATAAGGTTTTGTCCTGGTTAAAGTGGACAGGCGTGGGCAAGAAATCCTCCGCACTCTCTTCACTGCTCTCCACATTTAACTAGCTCGCTACAAGACAGTAGAAAGGTTTATTCAGATTAGATGAAATATTGTTTGGGTTCAATCAGTCCCTCGGTCGCTCCGAGCTCCTGTCTCAAAGGAAAGGTTTGAATCTCTTCCTGCTTGCCGCACCTCGTTTGTGTTTAATTCGTCGATTGCGGCGTAGTGCTGTTTAGATTTGCGAGCCAAAGATATTGACGGGCAGCTTGGCGGGCTGGTGTGCGGCAGACTGAAGCGAAAGAAAGGTGAGATATTGCTTTTGAGTCCTCTAACCTTTTTTTAGACAGTGAGACTTGTCAGGACTAGCTCTGGTCTCGTCAGTTCCTGTCACTTCCTGCTCTCTCACACCCTTAATGAGCACATAGCTGCTGGAGAAAAGGAAGAGGCCCACTGCTTCCTCCTGTCTCACGTCCTCAACCTGCAGCGCCCTTTTCTGTCACACTCTTCTGTCATCCCCAGAGTCTCCGAGTGTGTACCGTGAACGAGCTTCTAGAAGCCTCCATCTCGGAGGACGTCTTAGGTGTGTGGTGTGATTCGGCTCGGCTTTTCTTCGCCCCACACCTCTTGCATCAAATCCGAGAGGAAGGAGATGCCTAGGGAGCAAGTTCCTACACGGCTTGTTCTTTGATTAAACCTGGGGTTCTGGTCTTGGAGAGGTCGTGACCCCGCAGACAGACCCCCAGAGGGCGAGACGAGGCACTGATTAGCGCCACAGTTGAGAGCTGCGCAAGCGACACCGGAGCGGTGGAGTTGCATCCTCATTGCATCAGTCCACAATAACAAGACTGCGAGATGTCAGTGTGAGACGAGCTAATGGCTTTTTGCGCATTGTCACAGGCCTCGATCACGCCATCTTCTCTCTGACACACTAAAGACATGTTGCTGCAGTGCAGCACCGCCACATTACCATGTTAACAGCCTGCTTCTTGCTGTCACCTCCGAGCTACCCGCACCACATGGCTCCACACTGCACCAGTCGCGTAAAACTTTCACCAGTGGTTGCTCTTTCCTGCCATTTTCTGTGCCGCTTGCCTGCGTGCAAATAACAGCAATTAACAGCACAGGGACATTTAATGAGAGGAACAACACACAATCAAAGCCAGGAATCTGGAAACACTTGCGGATAAAACGTTGAAAATTTCACGAGATCATGAGCTTAAATTAATGAACACATCATCATCATAATTTTCATCTTCTTCTGGGAGCAGATCGGGTTAGTGAGCGCTTCCTCAAGGTTCCAGGTTGATGTAATAGATGGAAATTCAGCTCACGTGTTTGCTCACTGTCCAGAGATCAGCTGCAAAGCTCTTACACTCGACAACAAGCCATGATTTACTGAATAATGACTTACACCCAGGTCCTGCCTACACGGGCAGTGAGAGTTCTGTTGAAACATCTCGGTGCAGAACCACAAAAAAAAAGCATTTGGAATTGGAGGACTTGCAGCTAGCAGGGACACGTTCCTCAGTTGGTCTTTTCTAAAGATCAATAAGTCTTAACGTGATTCTTGTGAAGTTTCTCTTTTGGTCGTGACGTAATCATCAGTTCCTCCAGGATTTTAGTGTTTTTTGTGATGGATGCAGCTACAAATGTTTGATTTTTTTGTATTTTTTGACAATCTATTTGAACTCGTGAGATCAGGAGCTCAGGGTTCTCCTCTACTCATGTTCACACACATGAACGATGAGGGAGTGTGACATCACAAGTTCCTCTGAATCTCACAGTTTGCTTGATTTTCTGTAGATTTCTGCGATGGTGATATCTTGGAGGAACTGATTATTTGTACTGATCAGAGGATTAAAAAGGGATTAGTTTTTATTTAGATTTTTTGTTATTTAACAGTGAAAAACTTTCGGCTGTTCCTCACTCAGACACTCGAGAGCTTGAAGCTGACACAGTTCTCATCAAATCAGCTACTTCAGCACAAAAAGGAAGCGGTTTAAAGTGTAAATACGTTTTTAACGCAACACAAAATCAGATTCAGATGAATGGGAGTCACCAGACGACCAGCAGGAAGCATCAACAGTCTGAATATCTGGTGTGTTTGGTGAGTAAACATGCTCTGTGTCTGTGTGTGTGTGTGTGTGTGTGTGTGTGTGTATCTTCCAGTTTCTGATATCAAACGACTTTGACGGTCTGTGCGATCTCTCTACGCTCCTCAAAGCTCCTCTGAACATGACTTTTTCCCGCTTATTTTTTTCAGATCTGCCTCTCGGTTCTTTTTGATGTCTTTGGCGTAAGCGTGTGCTCAGCTTCTTCTCCTCTCACATCTCCTCTTGCTCTTCTGACAGACGAGCTCAGAAATCTCTTGGAATTGGGAATGAGAGATTTCCTGCAAAGCCTAATGTGGAACACAGAGTTTTCTGGTGTCTTCTACTTTTGAACCGTCAGAGATCAGTGACATTGACGTGTCAACATGGCTGCCACCGGACCACCAGCATGAGTATAAAATCCTCCTCATGATCACGTCTTCCAGACAGGACCTTCTCCTCTCTCTGTAGAGCTTCTGATGTAAAGCAAGCTCCATCCCACTTTCAGGAGACACGTCGATTTATTTATTAAGTTTCCACTCAAATAAATAAATGAATAATAAAATACCTTTTGTATTCTTTCTTTTCCGTTACCACATCAGATCCACATGGAAGTTCTCAGCTTCCTCCAGGGAGCAGCAGGAGCCGCTGAAGAACTGCTTTGAACAGCTTGTTTTTGAAGAGAAAATAAAGGGCTCATCTTAAAAGGACGCACATTTCTTCTCCACACGTCAAGCTGTTTGCTCCGGGAACTCACGTGGAGGATAAACAGGGTGTATCTCTGTGTTAATGTTCAGTAAACACTGATCTACATTTTAACTCTGAGATACGAGCGAGATGAACTCAATAATCTGTTAACAACTTATGTTTCTGTAGATTAGGGGAAGGGGTGATCCCAGGGGAAGGGGTGATCCCAGGGGGAGAGGTGATCCCAGGGGGAGAGGTGATCCCAGGGGAAGGGGTGATCCCAGGGGGAGAGGTGATCCCAGGGGAAGGGGTGATCCCAGGGGAAGGGGTGATCCCAGGGGGAGAGGTGATCCCAGGGGAAGAGGTGATCACAGGGGAAGGGGTGATCAAAGGGGGAGAGGTGATCCCAGGGGAAACGGTGATCCCAGGGGAAGGGGTGATCCCAGGGGGAGAGGTGATCCCAGGGGAAAGGGTGATCCCAGGGGAAGGGGTGATCCCAGGGGAGAGGTGATCCCAGGGGGAGAGGTGATCCCAGGGGAAGGGGTGATCCCAGGGGGAGAGGTGATCCCAGGGGGAGGGGTGATCAAAGGGGGAGAGGTGATCCCAGGGGAAAGGGTGATCCCAGGGGAAGGGGTGATCCCAGGGGGAGAGGTGATCCCAGGGGAAAGGGTGATCAAAGGGGGAGAGGTGATCCCAGGGGAAAGGGTGATCCCAGGGGAAGGGGTGATCCCAGGGGGAGAGGTGATCCCAGGGGGAGAGGTGATCCCAGGGGAAGGGGTGATCCCAGGGGAAGGGGTGATCCCAGGGGGAGAGGAGATCCCAGGGGGAGAGGTGATCCCAGGGGAAGGGGTGATCCCAGGGGGAGAGGTGATCCCAGGGGGAGAGGGGATCCCAGAGGAAGAGGTGATTCATGGGGCAGAGTCATGGAACGCAGGATACTGATACAATTCTTTCTAGAGATAATTCTAGAGATTTGCTCATAAAGACGCTTCACATAAACGGGTAAAAAGTATTATGGAGATGTTTCTGCTAGGAGTCTCCAGTGGCAGTGCTTTTTTGGCTTTTTTTTCCATCCTGTATTTTTATCTTACAGAAATAAAATTTAATTTTTGTACTTTTATCTTTCTTGATTTTTTAAAATGTACTTATGTAACTCATTTATGAATCTATCACAGTTTCTTTATTTTTTCTTGTTGATTTTTACTTTTACGGTGTTGAATGTTAATGCCTCATGAATCAGGTGTGTAAGTTAGCAGCACACTAGCACAGCAAAGACGGAGATGGTCAAGCTCGTTTATTGTTAGAGGATTTCCAGCCGTGCTAAGTGTCTGGTGACGTCATCAGCCAATCAGAAAGCTCTCTGCGTCTCTACCTCTCTGCTCATCCTCGTCCTCGCTCAGTGTCGCTCGTTTTCTCATCTCAGCTGATTAAACCTTCGTTTACGTGTTTCAACAAGTTCCACAGGACTCCGTATTTGTGATCGCTCAATTCGCCACACGAGCTGAGCGCCGAGTCAAACGCACGCTTTGACCTTTGTGATTTCTCGGGCCAAAAGGGAAACTTGAAGTCGAGAAAAGCAGCTCAAATTATTCCACCTTGACATTTGAGGCCAGCGGCTGATTTAGCATTCGAACCCGGACAAGGCATGAAATGTCACCTTTTTATTTACTTGTGGGATTTCGGCAATTAAATTTGACTTTAAGGCAACGAGTGTCTGCGCCTTTGCTCCGTGCCTCTGAATAGAAACTGTCCATCTCATTTCAGTGACATTTTCAATAGTGCTGATGGCCGACCCCTGAAAGTGACCTTTCTGCCAGTCAATTTACTCCTCTCTCTCTCTCTCTCCTTCTCTCTCTCTCTCTCTCTCTCTCTCTCTCTCTCTCTCTCTCTCTCTCTCTCTCTCTCTCTCTCTCCTTCTATCTCCCTCTCTCTCTCCTTCTCTCTCTCTCTCTCTCTCTCCTTCTCTCTCCCTCTCTCTCTCTCTCTCTCTCTCTCTCTCTCTCTCTCCTTCTCTCTCCCTCTCTCTCTCTCTCTCTCTCTCTCTCTCGCTCTCTCTCTCTCTCCTTCTCTCTCCCTCTCTTTCTCTCTCTCTCTCCTTCTCTCTCTCTCTCTCTCTCTCTCTCTCTCTCTCTCTCTCTCTCTCTCCTTCTCTCTCTCTCTCTCTCTCTCTCTCTCCTTCTCTCTCTCTCTCTCTCTCCTTCTCTCTACCTCTCTCTCCTTCTCTCTCTCTCTCTCTCTCTCTCTCTCTCTCTCTCTCTCTCTCTCTCTCTCTCTCTCTCTCTCTCTCCCTCTCTCTCTCTCTCTCTCTCTCTCTCTCTCTCTCTCTCTCTCTCTCTCTCTCTCTCTCTCTCTCTCTCTCCTTCTCTCTCTCTCTCTCTCTCTCTCTCTCTCTCTCTCTCTCTCTCTCTCTCTCTCTCTCTCTCTCTCTCTCTCTCTCTCTCTCTCTCTCCTTCTCTCTCTCTCTCTCTCTCTCTCTCTCTCTCTCTCTCTCTCTCTCTCTCTCTCTCTCTCTCTCTCCTTCTCTCTCCCTCTCTCTCTCTCTCTCTCTCCCTCTCCCTCTCCCTCTCTCTCTCTCTCTCTCTCTCTCTCTCTCTCTCTCTCTCTCTCTCTCTCTCTCTCTCTCTCTCTCTCTCTCTCTCTCTCTCTCTCTCTCTCTCTCTCTCTCTCTCTCTCTCTCTCTCTCTCTCTCTCTCTCTCTCTCTCTCTCTCTCTCTCTCTCTCTCTCTCTCTCTCTCTCTCTCTCTCTCTCTCTCCTTCTCTCTCCTTCTCTCTCTCTCTCTCTCTCTCTCTCTCTCTCTCTCTCTCTCTCTCTCTCTCTCTCCTTCTCTCTCCCTCTCTCTCTCTCTCTCTCTCTCTCTCTCTCTCTCTCTCTCTCTCTCTCTCTCTCTCTCTCTCTCTCTCTCTCTCTCTCTCTCTCTCTCTCTGACTGACCCTCAGAAATAAACCCTGTCCTCGTGTTTAACAAACTGGCCCCGCTGCTACATCAGTCTGTCTGCTCTGAGTTTCTACCTTCACTAATCCTCATCACTGCCTAAACTCACACTAATCCCCTGCGCCACACTTTGATAGCTGGAATTGGAGAATGTCAGATTCACATATTTGCTTTATTTTCCTATTTGCTCATTTTTCCACACATCACACTGGAAAACGATGAAGATCTCCAGAGTTGCCAGGACATCGTTACATACATCTGCTATCTGTTGGGCAAAATAATCTCGTGAAAGAGGAATAAAATAACTTGGTGCTTGGACCCCTATTCAACTTTTACTGGATGAAGCAAGAAACAAACAAACAAAGCACACACACACACACACACACACACACACACACACACACACACACACACACACACATTTGGTGCTTGGACCCCAATGAGCAAAAGTTCACAAAATGCGGAAGTCAATAATGTGACAATAATATTTACAATTCAAACATCATTTATTCAAAAAAGTATTGGCACCCCTTTGTTTTCCTCACATCCAACAATGAAATGGATGCAGTGTTACTATGTAATGTAGAAGATATAGACACTTGTATCTTTACTACACACACACACTTTCCTCCAGGAGTGACTGCTGAATATCCCACAATCCTCATGATAATAATAATAATAATAATAATAATAATAATAATAATAATAATAATAATAATAAAAAGAAGAAGAATAGCTCAGTGCTGCCGATTTTCACAGATATAGACAATTCTTTTGCACCAAGGGTTCTGAGTATACGTGGGGCTGATAAACGAGTGTAGGGTTTTGCTATTGTTCAGTGATATCTACAGGGTGTGTGTGTGTGTGTGTGTGAGAGAGAGGGAGAGAGAGAGAGAGAGAGAGAGAGAGAGAGAGAGAGAGAGAGAGAGAGAGAGAGAGAAGGAGAGGGAGAGGGAGAGGAAGAGATAAGATAAATAATGAATGTATTGACCTCAAAGGTCTAGTAGAGAGTGCTCTCTCTCTCTCCCTCCCTCCCTCCCTCCCTCCCTCTCTGCACTTTACATCTTACATAAAGCAGAGATGAAAAACACTCGCTCTCAGGAGGAAAGACGAGCCCACACACACACACACACACACACATATAAGACATGTTTATAATACAGACACATAAATAACACACTCTTATACTCGGTATATTGACTCAGACACTGACTCTGACTCTTATACTGACACATACTCAATATATTGACTCAGACACTGACTCTGACTCTTATACTGACACATACTCAGCATATTGACTCAGACACTGACTCTGACTCTTATACTGACACATACTCAGTATATTGAATCAGACACTGACTCTGACTCTTATACTGACACATACTCAGCATATTGACTCAGACACTGACTCTGACTCTTATACTGACACATACTCAGTATATTGACTCAGACTCTGACTCTTATACTGACACACTCAGTATATCAACTCAGACACTGACTCTGTCTCTTATACTGACACATACTCAGTATATTGACTCAAGCACTGACTCTTATACTGACACATACACCGTATATTGACTCAGACACTGACTCTGACTCTTATACTGACACATACTCAGTATATTGAATCAGACACTGACTCTTATACTGACAAATACTCAGTATATTGAATCAGACTCTGACTCTTATACTGACACATACTCAGTATATTGACTCAGACACTGACTCTGACTCTTATACTGACACATACTCAGTATATTGACTCAGACACTGACTCTGACTCTTATACTGACACATACTCAGTATATTGACTCAGACACTGACTCTAACTCTTATACTGACACATACTCAGTATATTGAATCAGACTCTGACTCTTATACTGACACATACTCAGCATATTGACTCAGACACTGACTCTGACTCTTATACTGACACATACACAGTATATTGACTCAGACACTGACTTTGACTCTTATACTGACACATACACAGTATATTGACTCAGACACTGACTCTGACTCTTATACTGACAGATACACAGTATATTGACTCAGACACTGACTCTGACTCTTATACTGACACATACACAGTATATTGACTCAGACACTGACTCTGACTCTTATACTGACAGATTCACAGTATATTGACTCAGACACTGACTCTGACTCTTATACTGACACATACTCAGTATATTGAATCAGACACTGACTCTGACTCTTATACTGACACATACTCAGCATATTGACTCAGACACTGACTCTGACTCTTATACTGACAGATACACAGTATATTGACTCAGACACTGACTCTGACTCTTATACTGACACATACTCAGTATATTGAATCAGACACTGACTCTGACTCTTATACTGACACATACACAGTATATTGACTCAGACACTGACTCTGACTCTTATACTGACACATACTCAGTATATTGAATCAGACACTGACTCTGACTCTTATACTGACACATACTCAGTATATTGAATCAGACACTGACTCTGACTCTTATACTGACACATACTCAGCATATTGACTCAGACACTGACTCTGACTCTTATACTGACACATACACAGTATATTGACTCAGACACTGACTTTGACTCTTATACTGACACATACACAGTATATTGACTCAGACACTGACTCTGACTCTTATACTGACAGATACACAGTATATTGACTCAGACACTGACTCTGACTCTTATACTGACACATACACAGTATATTGACTCAGACACTGACTCTGACTCTTATACTGACAGATACACAGTATATTGACTCAGACACTGACTCTGACTCTTATACTGACACATACTCAGTATATTGAATCAGACACTGACTCTGACTCTTATACTGACACATACTCAGCATATTGACTCAGACACTGACTCTGACTCTTATACTGACAGATACACAGTATATTGACTCAGACACTGACTCTGACTCTTATACTGACACATACTCAGTATATTGAATCAGACACTGACTCTGACTCTTATACTGACACATACACAGTATATTGACTCAGACACTGACTCTGACTCTTATACTGACACATACTCAGTATATTGAATCAGACACTGACTCTGACTCTTATACTGACACATACTCAGTATATTGAATCAGACACTGACTCTGACTCTTATACTGACACATACTCAGTATATTGAATCAGACACTGACTCTGACTCTTATACTGACACATACACAGTATATTGACTCAGACACTGACTCTGAGCACTGAACTCAGCTCAAATCTGAACGCTGTTTCTGCCTCAGAGGTCTTAATGTTTTTAGTATTTGGTTCAACTGTGAATTTTACATAATTCAAAACTTTTTCTTTACTTTTTGACATCTTTTGATTTGATTAGATTTTTTTTGACAGCTAATTAAACTTTAAACTCTGTTTAAATTTTGTCCTTTCTCTTTTTTTATAATTAACGTGATTGATTTTTTTATTTCAACTTTAATTGACTTTTCATTTGATTGTTTTGAGCCAACTTTTGATATTTAATGTGTGTGTGTGTGTGTGTGTGTGTGTGTGTGTATATGTGTGTGTGTGTGCGCATGTGTGTGTGTATGTGTGTGTGTGTGTGTGTGTGTGTGTGTGCGCGCGCGGGTGTGTGGTATCTATTCTTGTTAATTCTCTGAATTGAAGTTGAGTTGATGTTTTTTTCTTCCTGTAAATTTCTCCTCAGCATTTCTGCTGAACAGCGCAGTGTTATTTTTCCTGTCCTGGATTTGAGTGGAGTCGAGTCGAGGCAGTGTGTTTGTCAGCTCTGATGAAGTCTCTTGTGCTGGTGTTTAAACTTGTCTTCGTCTCCACATCACTTCTTTTCTTCTTTTGGTTCCTCTGCCCTTTATCTTTTCTTCAGGATTTTCTTTTCCATATGATCTTCACTGATCTCTCAGTCTGTTTTGGGGAAACTCGTGACTCCGTCTTGTCGTTGCTCTGCGTCTAAACCCCTTAGGTTTGCAAACTTTTATTTTCTTTATCTGCGTCCTACGTTTCCACAATTTCCAGCCCTCCGCTCTTCAGTGCTGAAATTTTATTTAAATAATTTACAGATGTCGGAAGGAAAGCTTCACATCTCTGCGTCTTTTGTTAAAAGAGAATGTTTAATGATCGCCAGTGAGCTCTGGGGTTCATTCTGAGTCTCTCCACAGTGAGGAGGAGGAGGAGGAGGAGGAGGAGGAGGAGGAGGTGGAAGAGCAGGGGAGGATTCCATCGTAAGGTAAAACCCTGAAACCAGTTCACATCTTCCCCTCAGCTCCCAGTCTGAGAGTTGGAGCTGCATGTGGGATTTATTTCCCAAAAATACATTTTCTTTTGATAACTTTATAAACTTTTTTCTTTTCTTTCTTTCTTTGTTTTGTTTTTTTTTAATAGCTTTCTGTTTGTTGATAAACAAAGCAAGAAACAAGGAATATGATCAGAAACCACATTTAAATTTGATATTCAGAAAATTCCTAAAAAGTATTTGGTCAGTGGTTTGAGATCAGCACAAGGGGTTTATTTATTTATTTATTTATTTATTGGTATCTTTTTATTTTTTCTTCAAATTCACACAATTGTGCATTTTTTCTGCACTTGTTCTTCACATCTCTACAGCTCGCATGGTGCAGCTTTTCACCTTCATTTACAAACTCATAACACTCCTGCTGACTTCCTGTGAACTTTACACAAATTAAGACACTGGAAACTTGTCTGAAAGTCAGATGAAACATGTTGAGTTGTGGTTGTGGCTGAGACCTAAGTTTAACGCTCACTATAATCCTTTTTTTATTTGCTCTTGCTCATTTTTTAACACCCAAAACAAATGTTTAAAGAACACTGAAAACCATCTGATGAAGAAAAAAAATCTTATTTTTAAATTCATGAATTATTTTTTATTCTGAGGTGTGTGTGTTGTGTGTGTGATGTGTGTGTTGTGTTTTTTGTGTGTGTAATATGTGTTTTTTGTGATGTATTTTGTGTGTGTGAGTTGTGTGTGGTGAGTGTGATGTGTGTGTGGTGTGTGTGATGTGTGTGTGGTGTGTGTGTCTGTGTGTGATGTGTGTGTGTGGAGCCCGAGCCTGACGCTCAGTCTGATCTGCTCCTCAGGGATCTGATCTCTTCCACGTGTCTGAATCCTTCATCATGACTGCAGTCTCCATGAACACTCACACTCTGTACTGCCATTTACACAGAGAGAGAGAGAGGGAGAGAGAGAGAGTGAGAGAGAGAGAGAGAGAGAGAGGGAGAGAGGGAAGCTTTGCTTCATCTTTCCTCAGAGACGTCACCTGTGACGAGTGATGTGAAGTGACACAGAACACAGACTGAGCCGTCTCGCTGATCTTTACACCAAGCGACAGACTGTTATCGCCCTTTTTTCTTTCTCTCTCTCTCTGTCTCTTTCTCCCTCTCTTTTTCTGCTGAGTTTTAGATGTTTCCAAAATTTTATGGCTCTATTCGCAGTGGATTAATGGTGGCTATTGACCTAATTCTGCCCTGCATGTGGTAAGGTGTGGGGGTGTAGTGTGAGGTGGTTTGAGGTGTGTGGTGTGAGGCATGAGGTGTGGCGTGTGAGGTGTATGAGGCATGAAGTGTGTGGCATGAGTTGTGTGGTGTGAGGCGTGGGGTGTAAGGTGTGTGAGGTGAGGTGGGTGATGTGTGAGGTGTGGTGTGGTATGTGTGGTGTGAGGTGTGTGTGGTGTTGTGTGAGGTTTGGTGTGTGTGGTGGGAGGTTTGTGTGATGTGTGCGGTGTGGTGTGTGTGTGGTGGGAGGTCTGTGAGGTGTGTGGTGTGTGTGTGGTGGGAGGTGTGGTGTTATGTGTGTGTGGGAGGTCTGTGAGGTGTGTGTGTGAGGTGTGTGGTGGGAGGTGTGGTGTGGTGTGTGAGGCGTGAGGTGTGTGTGTGTGGTGTGAGGCGTGAGGTGTGTGGTCTGTGTGTGGTGTGAGGCGTGAGGTGTGTGAAGCGTGAGGTGTGTGGTGTGTGTGGTGTGAGGCGTGAGGTGTGTGAAGCGTGAGGTGTGTGGTCTGTGTGTGGTGTGAGGCGTGAGGTGTGTGAAGCGTGAGGTGTGTGGTCTGTGTGTGGTGTGAGGCGTGAGGTGTGTGAAGCGTGAGGTGTGTGGTCTGTGTGTGGTGTGAGGCATGAGGTGTGTGAAGCGTGAGGTGTGTGAAGCGTGAGGTGTGTGGTGTGTGTGTGGCGTGAGGTGTGTGTTGTGTGTGGTGTGAGGCGTGAGGAGTGGTGTGTGAAGCGTGAGGTGTGTGGTGTGTGAGGCGTGAGGTGTGTGTGGTGTGAGGCGTGTGGTGTGTGAGGCGTGAGGTGTGTGGTGTGTGTGTGGTGTGAGGTGTGTGAAGTGTGTGTTGTGTGTGTGGTGTGAGGCGCGAGGTGTGTGAAGCGTGAGGTGTGTGTTGTGTGTGTGGTGTGAGGCGTGAGGTGTGTGAAGCGTGAGGTGTGTGGTGTGTGTGTGGTGTGAGGCGTGAGGTGTGTGGTGTGTGTGTGGTGTGAGGCGTGAGGTGTGTGAGGCGTGAGGTGTGTGAAGCGTGAGGTGTGTGGTGTGTGTGTGGTGTGAGGCGTGAGGTGTGTGAAGTGTGAGGCGTGAGGTGTGTGAAGCGTGAGGTGTGTGGTGTGAGGCATGAGGTGTGTGGTGTGTGTGAGGCGTGAGGTGTGTGGTGTGTGTGTGGTGTGTGTGTGGTGTGAGGCGTGAGGTGTGTGAAGCGTGAGGTGTGTGGTGTGTGTGTGGTGTGAGGCGTGAGGTGTGTGGTGTGTGTGTGGTGTGAGGCGTGAGGAGTGGTGTGTGAAGCGTGAGGTGTGTGCTGTGTGAGGCGTGAGGTGTGTGTGGTGTGAGGCGTGTGGTGTGGTGTGTGAGGCGTGAGGTGTGTGGTGTGTGTGTGGTGTGAGGCGTGAGGTGTGTGAAGTGTGTGTTGTGTGTGTGGTGTGAGGCGCGAGGTGTGTGAAGCGTGAGGTGTGTGTTGTGTGTGTGGTGTGAGGCGTGAGGTGTGTGAAGCGTGAGGTGTGTGGTGTGTGTGTGGTGTGAGGCGTGAGGTGTGTGGTGTGTGTGTGGTGTGAGGCGTGAGGTGTGTGAGGCGTGAGGTGTGTGAGGCGTGAGGTGTGTGAAGCGTGAGGTGTGTGGTGTGTGTGTGGTGTGAGGCGTGAGGTGTGTGAAGTGTGAGGCGTGAGGTGTGTGAAGCGTGAGGTGTGTGGTGTGAGGCATGAGGTGTGTGGTGTGTGTGAGGCGTGAGGTGTGTGTGTGGTGTGTGGTGTGTGTGTGGTGTGAGGCGTGAGGTGTGTGAAGCGTGAGGTGTGTGGTGTGTGTGTGGTGTGAGGCGTGAGGTGTGTGGTGTGTGTGGTGTGAGGCGTGAGGTGTGTGAAGCGTGAGGCGTGAGGTGTGTGAGGCGTGAGGTGTGTGAAGCGTGAGGTGTGTGGTGTGTGTGTGGTGTGAGGCGTGAGGTGTGTGAAGCGTGAGGCGTGAGGTGTGTGAGGCGTGAGGTGTGTGAAGCGTGAGGTGTGTGGTGTGAGGCATGAGGTGTGTGGTGTGTGTGAGGCGTGAGGTGTGTGGTGTGTGTGTGGTGTGTGTGTGGTGTGAGGCGTGAGGTGTGTGGTGTGTGTGTGGTGTGAGGCGTGAGGTGTGTGGTGTGTGTGTGGTGTGAGGCGTGAGGAGTGGTGTGTGAAGCGTGAGGTGTGTGCTGTGTGAGGCGTGAGGTGTGTGTGGTGTGAGGCGTGTGGTGTGGTGTGTGAGGCGTGAGGTGTGTGGTGTGTGTGTGGTGTGAGGCGTGAGGTGTGTGAAGTGTGTGTTGTGTGTGTGGTGTGAGGCGCGAGGTGTGTGAAGCGTGAGGTGTGTGTTGTGTGTGTGGTGTGAGGCGTGAGGTGTGTGAAGCGTGTGGTGTGTGTGTGGTGTGAGGCGTGAGGTGTGTGGTGTGTGTGTGGTGTGAGGCGTGAGGTGTGTGAAGCGTGAGGCGTGAGGTGTGTGAGGCGCGAGGTGTGTGAAGCGTGAGGTGTGTGGTGTGTGTGTGGTGTGAGGCGTGAGGCGTGAGGTGTGTGAAGCGTGAGGTGTGTGGTGTGAGGCATGAGGTATGTGGTGTGTGTGAGGCGTGAGGTGTGTGTGTGGTGTGTGGTGTGTGTGTGGTGTGAGGCGTGAGGTGTGTGAAGCGTGAGGTGTGTGGTGTGTGTGTGGTGTGAGGCGTGAGGTGTGTGGTGTGTGTGGTGTGAGGCGTGAGGTGTGTGAAGCGTGAGGCGTGAGGTGTGTGAGGCGTGAGGTGTGTGAAGCGTGAGGTGTGTGGTGTGGTGTGAGGCGTGAGGTGTGTGAAGCGTGAGGCGTGAGGTGTGTGAGGCGTGAGGTGTGTGAAGCGTGAGGTGTGTGGTGTGTGTGTGGTGTGAGGCGTGAGGTGTGTGAAGTGTGAGGCGTGAGGTGTGTGAAGCGTGAGGTGTGTGGTGTGAGGCATGAGGTGTGTGGTGTGTGTGAGGCGTGAGGTGTGTGGTATGTGGTGTGTGTGTGGTGTGTGGTGTGTGTGGTGTGAGGCGTGAGGTGTGTGGTGTGTGTGTGGTATGGTGTAACTCTGAACCCTCAGGATGCTCTTACACAACTCTACATTCAGGGCTTGTCTTGTGTTCAGCAGATTTAACAGAAGACCCCAGACGTCACTGCTGTACAGTACATTTAGTTCTGTAACTGACTGTTGATTCTAATTGAGATTTTACTTGAATCTTTGAGAGGACATAAATGTGTTTAACTCCTAACTTTATTTAGTACAATGAGTTACAATTTCAAGTCCTGAGTGCAAGCACTTTAGGAGGCGGGGTTTGGAAGAGGCGGGGTTTATACCAACCTGCACTCCATAAAGTATTTCCATAATTCCTTTACTTCTCTTTATTTTACAATAAAAGCATTGGCAATGATTTTTTTTATCCATTTCTAGGTACATTCAGCTAGTAGAAAAGAAATCTCAGATCTGAAGCGTTTGTGGTTGATGTTCAGATCTTGAGCAGCCTGAAGCTTCCTCTCAGTGATGTTTCTCTCTCTCTCTCTCTCTCTCTCTCTCTCTCTCTCTCACCCCTCAGACGAGTTGGAACAGCCTCCGGGGTGGAAATGTGCTCTCCTGCAAGTGCCATAACACTCTCATCTCTCACATCGCCATGTCAGAGATGAAATATGGAGAGATCCAGGTGATGGATCTGAAGGCTTCTGTGAGGCTTTTGATGTTTCCATGGCATATGTGAGTCAGGAGTCAGGAGGTCGTAACGTACAGCACCGTCACTGGACTCATTGATATCTGGATTTCTGTCAAGCCACATTGTGGTGATGTTCATTAGCGTCATATAAATAAAATAGAACTGTACTGGACGATGACGTGTTCTTAAAAACTCTGGTCAGGTTTCTGCACAAGTGACACCAAAGAACCCTGAAGGTTTTTAACTTTTTTACTGTTTGAAATATTCATGATTAGATATTAGAGCCGTCTGAGAGAGAAGCAGCGTTATTAGGAAGGAAATGTTCTTAGAGCCTGAGAGCCACTTCTCCGTTTCGTCTCTTTGACACGTGAGAAGCGTCACCTCGTTGTCACATCAGCACGTGTGAATTTTTAATTAGCTCATTAAATATTCAAAAATCGCCCGAGCCAATTAAAGGGAAAAGAAAAAGGGATGTAACGGCTCGGATAAAATGCAGTCACGTCAGGTTTAAGCAGCGTGTTAAAAACTCTTTAACTCTAACTCGAATTATTCCTGACCATACAGATTTAAATCTTAACAATTTAGAACAATAAGTTCTATGAATAAGTTCTATATAATCATGAATATGCATGATTATGCAAATTAGGACAGCAAAACATTAGTTGGTTTGTTGCTTGCGTCAGAATGGAATGTAACCATGTTAGCTAGCTTGACCTCCAGAGATTATTTATTGACAGCTGAGCTCATGTGTAGCCCAGCCCAATAAATGATCTTTTGCTGATGGACTTCATAACTTTCATGACGAGTTTGAAGAACACTAATAATGTTGACATTATAATGATAACCATTCTGTGGTTTGGTATCAGCGTGTGTGTCAAAAGTCGCTATATTTTACATCGGTTTCGTAACAAGACATGAAAGGCACTAATTGGAAAGTGGAGTATGAGTGATTTAACTCTACACAGGACCTTAATGAGAAAGAGAGAGAGATCCTGTGAATTTACAGACTCATGAACACGTGGAGGTTATTCGACTGTGCGCAAAGTGACACAAGTGCAGCAATTACTGAGGACTAACTGCTGTTTCTGCTGCACAGCTAATTAATCAGAAATTGGCGTGGAGTCAGTCTTCAGCTCGCTAATCACCCAACCACATAAACAGTGAGTGCAGGTTTACGTAGGTGTTTATCTGTAGTGAAGGATTAGTGAAATATCGAGCTGTTTATCAGAGAACGTTACGTTGTGCATTTTATATCTGTTTATGGTGCCATTTTCTCTTTTCGCTCACGTTCTAGCAGCTTTAAATCATCTGTCTGAAAGCTCCTAAAGCTTTACCGCTAACACTGGAGACTCCTTCCACAGATACAGAAGCTAAACCTCACTATGGCTAAGGTTACACCCCTTTTATTTAAATGTGCTGTTAATATGGAAACAGTGATGTGTAGCTGCACTACTATCAGAGCTGCTGTTATAGAAAACTACTCAAAACCTGACAACCAATCAGAATCCAGCACTCAGTTCAAGCACACATCAGTTTATTCATCAAACATCATTTCTTGGGAACGATATGCGACGACAATTTATAACGCACAATTATTCATTCGTGAGCTCGAGTGAGCCCTGAGCAGCGCCGTTGTTCCTACATGCCTCAAAACTACCACCATCGTTCCTGTCCCAAAGAAGTCTACAGTGTCCTGCCTCAATGACTATCATCCCGTTGCACTCACACCCATAGTTATGAAGTGCTTCGAGAAGCTTGTCATGAGGCACATCAAGACCCAGCTACCACCCTCACTGGACCCCCTACAGTTTGCGTATCGTCCAAAACGCTCCGCAGACGATGCCATTACCACAGCCCTCCACTTAGCCCTCACCCACCTGGACAATAAAGACACTTATGTACAAATGCTGTTCATAGACTTTAGTTCAGCATTCAATACAATCATCCCTCAGCACCTGATTGGGAAGCTGAGCCTGCTGGGACTAAACACCTCCCTCTGCAACTGGATCCTGGACTTCCTGACTGGGAGACCTCAGTCAGTCCGGATCGGGAACAGCATCTCCAGCACCACCACACTGAACACTGGAGCTCCTCAAGGCTGCGTGCTCAGTCCACTGCTGTTCACTCTGCTGACTCACGACTGTGCAGCAACGCACAGATCGAATCATATTATCAAGTTCGCCAATGACACGGCCGTGGTGGGTCTCATCAACAAGAACGACGAGTCAGCATACAGGGAGAAGGTGCAACAACTAACTGCCTGGTGTAGAGCCAACAACCTTTCTCTGAATGTTGATAAAACTAAAGAGATGGTTGTGGACTTCAGAAGAGCACAGAGTGACCACTCTCCGCTGAACATCAAAGGATGTCTGTAGAGATCGTCAAGAGCACCAAATTTCTTGGTGTTCTTCTAGCGGAGAACCTCACCTGGTCACTCAACACCAGCGCCATCACCAAGAAAGCCCAGCAGCGTCTCTACTTCCTACAAAGGCTGAGAAAGGCACATCTCCCTCCCCCCATCCTGACCATGTTCTACCGAGGGACCACTGAGAGCATCCTGAGCAGCTGCATCACTGTCTGGTTCGGGAACTGTACGATCTCGGATCGCAAATCCCTGCAGCAGATAGTGAGGACAGCTGAGAAGATCATTGGGGTCTCTCTTCCCTCTATCATAGACACTTACACCACACGCTGCATCCGCAAAGCCAACAGTATTGTGGATGACCCCACACACCCCTCACACACACTCTTCACCCTCCTGCCATCTGGAAAGAGGTACCGAAGCATTCGGGCCTTCACGACCAGACTGTGTAACAGTTTCTTCCCACAAGCCATCAGACTTCTCAATAACTGAACTGTACTGTACTGAGCACAACATACACACACATCATCTGTATGGACTGCATAGACCCTCACAAAACACACACACTGACACATCATACTGTTTACATGCTGCTTACAATCCAGCAAACTGTTTACATGCTGTTTTGCACACTTTTTCTGCTGTTTTTGCACAAACTGTCCCAACATTTCAGCCGTTTTTGCACATATTGTACAATATCTCAGCCATTTCGCACATACTATACAATATTTCAGTCATTTGCTGTTTTTGCACAATTCTATATATTATCCCAAGGACCTGCTGCTAAGGAACTGTGTTCATTCTAATGTTACTGCACGAAATATTGTTTGAACATTCAGTATTCACATACAGTATATACACTGGTCGGTCGGCGCTGTTTCTGTTACTGTTTATTGTTTATTGTCTTTTGTGTATTGCATTTTTTGTACTTTTTGTATTGTCTTGTAACTTTGTGTCTGCACTGTCTTTTGTCCTGCACTGTCTTTTGTCCTGCACTGTCTTTTGTCCTGCACTGTCTTGTCTGTCTTGTTTGTCTTGTCCTGCACTGTTTGCACCAGGTTGCACAGTTGCACTTTATGTGGCTAAGACTACTTACAAGTCTTTAGCGCTGTCTTTGTTTTATGTAGCACCACAATCCTGGAGAAACGTTGTCTCATTTCACTGTGTACTGCAACAGCTATATATGGTTGAAATGACAATAAAAGCTTCTTGACTTGACTTGACTTGACGTTTCCAATGATAATCGAGCAAAATGATGGAGCTTTAAAGAATCATGCGTAACTTGTACACAAAGCTTTATTTCACATATTCCACCACGTCAAAATGAACACATTTTCTTTTCAAAAATTAAATAAATCTGATTCGTTATCGTTCTGGGCCAACGTTTAAAAAGAAATTCAACATTTAATGATCTTTTCTCAGCAGAGAACATACTTCCATACTTAGGAACCTGTTTGTTTTATTTAGCTAGTCAACTAACTAGTTATGCATATGCTATTGCATTAGCCTGTTTTTTTTTAACATCAGGTACCAATTTAGAGCCTCAGTTCCACGTCTAGCAGCTCACTGGACAGATGGACAGCTAACTGATTTGTCATCTGTTGATCTTTCATGCTGTATTTATGGGTTTATATAAAAACCCAATAAATTTGTTGAAATAAAATGTTGTATTTTAGCTGTAGACAAAAACAGGACTCATCTACATAACTATACTGTGAGATGATGATTCAACATTTGCTTAAATTCAAAATGTGTGTGTGTCTGTCTGTCTGTCTGTGTGTGTCTGTTTGTCTGTGTGTGTGTCTGTGTGTGTTTATTCCATGTGTGTCAATGTGTGTCTGTGTGTGTCTGTGTGTGTTTGTTCTATGTGTGTGTGTGTGTGTGTCTGTGTTTTTTTTCGTGTGTGTTTGTATATGTGTGTCTGTCTGTGTGTGTATCTGTGTGTTTGTGTGTGTTTATCCCATGTGTGTGTCATATTTGTCTTTCTGTGTGAGTGTGTTTGCATGTGTGTTTGTTCCATGTGTGTGTCCGTGTGTGTGTCCGTGTGTGTATCTGTGTGTGTGCTTGTGTGTGTTTATCCCATGTGTGTGTCTGAGTGTCTGTGTGTGTTTCTGTGTGAATGTGTGTGTTTGCATGTGCATGTGTGTGTGCGCGAATGTGTGTGTGTGTTTATGTGAGTGTTTGTGTATCTGTGTGTGGACCTGACTCCTATTATTATTATTATTATTATTATTATTATTATTATTATTATTATTATTATTATTACTCCGCCCAGGGTGTATCCTGCCTTGATGCCCGATGACGCCTGAGATAGGCACAGGCTCCCTGTGACCCGGGGTAGTTCGGATAAGCGGTAGAAAATGAATGAATGAATGAATTATTATTATTATTATTATTATTATTATTATTATTATTATTATTATTATTATTATTATTTATTACTGACTTTTAAAATGATCCGGGCATAAATTCAGGAGTGAAGTTGTTTTCGAAATCTGAATCTGAGTGGTCTTGGGTTTCCTTCCTCTGAGTGTTTTTGGTCTTGCTGAAGGTTGAGCGCAGACAGAAACACGTCATCGTTTCCAGAGATCATGAAGGTGTTTACAAGCTGAAAGGAGGATCTGAGAAAATCAACTACGGTAAAACACGACAGCACAGACACACTTCCGCAGGTTCCATTAAAGAGAGCTGGAAATATAAAGCTGTACCTATCACAGAATTACACACACACACACACACACACACACACACACACACACACACCTGATTACAGAGAACAAAAACACACAATGTAGTCCAACACAGAGAAAGGTGCGTCTCCTCCACACTCCATAAAACATGACACACGTGTGATGATCACTTCAGTCAAGCGCTGTGTGTGCGTGTGCGTGTGTGTGTGTGTCACTGGACCTGCTCTGTGAATGAAGAACCGAAGAAGCTATAAATACACAGTGCAGGAAGCGGGAAGCTGCACAGAGAGAACGTCCTGTTGTCACATCTTCACACGTGCACACGCCCCAGAGATCTCACGGCACACTGAGCAAGAACGACAGGACAGATGTCTCGAGAGGAACCTCAGCTTTTTTTTTATGTCTGTCTTGAGACTTTCCTTTTCCTGTTGTGGTGTTTCAAGAGAAAAATGAAGAACACTCAGTAACCTGGAGTATCACAAGTACGTTTGACAAGGATTTTTTTTTTTTTTTTTTTTAAAGTTTTTCTGATTATTTTTCAAACGGTTCCTGCAATGCAAAAAGGGCCTCATGCTGGTCATGTGCACTTAGTGTCTCACCTTTGACCTTTTACTTCATTTCTGTGTTATTAGCAATAACTACAGAAAATGGCATGACATACAACATGTCCTTACACCTTACAGTCCCATTTTCATCTCATGATAAATATCTAATCCATCTCAAGTCATTAATGCCTGCAAGGATCCTCGTCCTTTAAAGCATCCTGGCTACAAGGAGTCCTATATTCCTAACACGGCACTCGATCCTTAAAGTCTGCCCATTAGCAAGAATCTGTTTTCAATAATGTTTAGTTTTTTTCCTGGTTAAAGTTTCTCTTTAAACCTGTGGATGGATGTTTAGTTTATTTTTTCAGTAAATGATCAGGTGCTGGGCAGAACAGATAAATTCCCAGACACTCGTTCCTTATTTTTTTTTTCTCGGCTGGCTAAAGGCCGCTATCTCTCACAGGCAGAGACGAGATGCAATCACACGCACCCCGGCGCTCACACTCGTACCTGTGTCGGCTTATTTCATCATGTTGCCTCGGCTGTGCAAATGACGGGGGTTTATTCCGCCTGGCCAGTTGCTATGCGACTGTCAAAAAAGTAATTTTCAGCTAGCAAAGGCTTGGAGTTGAACTGGAAAACATTTGTCTGCTTTATTATTAATAGTGTCTCTCTCTCTCTCTCTCTCTCTCTCTCCTAATACATCTTGTCATTTTGGATTGATGCCAGCATTTTTTTTTATCTTATTTTATCATTTTTTTTATTTATTTTTTAAGAAAAGTACAAGGTTACATGTGCCAAGAAAGGAAGTAATCATGATGTCACACACACACATACACACACACATACACACACACACATTTATTTTAAACATAATTAATGATAAAATCGGTTCAGTGGCTGTGTCCCAAATCTCACACTAATCCACTAAATACTGACACAAGTCTACGCTCCCGCCATCTGAGGTTCACTACAATGCGGTTAGGGACGAAGCAACTGCTTCTAACTGTACATTTCTACAGCTGGAATATTATTACTGTAGTACCTAAGTATGAGTGAGTAAAGAGACGTGGCCACAAGCCTGTTACCTGGGTTTGATTTTTCAAATTTTAGCTGATTTATGAAGTGAGGCCGTTCGATGAAAATGTAAATTTTTCCTAGATGAATGAATGCTTTTAGTGAACTGTTTGTTTTTATTCCTGACATTCGATTATGTTTATCGAAGAGCAAGGTAAGGGAATTCGCACTTTTGCAGCTCAGGAGCTTTAGCCAGTCAGATGTAAATACGGTTCCGCTGAGAGGCGAGTGCCGAGACCTAGCAGCTTTGTATTAGCGAGGCTTTCGGATAACACGAGCGCAGACGAGAATCAAGTGGCACTCGGTGATAAGTGTCTGAGTCTCAGATTAGACCTGAACAATTTCCTTATGAATATATTAACATTAACATTTCATGAGTTGAAGCAGGCGGTGGCTCAAACTGCTCATAAATAACCTGCTGGATTATTAACAGCGGCCTGGCAGGAAGCTGCCCTCTGCACAGGGAACCGTGTGTGTGTGTGTCTCTCTCTGTGTGTGTTTGTCTTTGTATGTCTTTAAAGATGATGACTTCAAAACACACAACTTTATTCATGTGTGCAGAGGTTCACTAAACATTCTCCAGTGGGTTAAGATGAGCAAAGAAAATCCAACACAAACGCTTTCAGCGGTTTTAATGAGACTCACCAAACTGAGCTCTCTGTAGAGGAAACTGAATTCTGAGCTCCCATTCGACACTAATCCACAGACCCTTCAGCACCCCAGTTCTTTCTTTGTCCATTTTTTATCCTCAGACTCAAAAGAGCTTATGGTCATTTCATCAACATCTTGAAATAAGTAAATAATAAATTTAAGTGATTGTTGAGATGATTTATTTCCTGCTACAACATGTGTTTTATTCCTCTCATACCACATCTCTGTGTGTGTGTGTGTGAGAGAGAGAGAGAGAGAGAGAGAGAGAGAGAGAGAGTGTGTGTGTGTGTGTGTGTGTGTGTGTGTGTGTGTGTGTGTGTGAGAGAGAGAGAGAGTGTTTGGGTGTGTGTGAGAGTGAGTGTTTGGGTGTGAGAGATGTCTGTGCATTTCATTTCTGTTCCTGTTTTAATGTATTTAACTCTTATGTCTTCCTGAATTGTTTTCTCTCTGATGTGACAGACTGTTAATAAATAACGAGTCATCAGCATTAACGTGAACACGTGAGCTGTCATCCGTTAATAGGTTCCAGGTTTCTTCACCTCTGCTGCACTGTAGGAGTCTAACGAGTCTGACTCTGATCCCCAGTCCAGCTCAGAGTGTTGAATGGAGCAGACTCAGAAAAAGTTAGATTAGAGCACAGTTTTGCCTTTTGATTTTGTCTTATTTAAGATATATTTGCGGAGCCAGTATTCATATCTTTTTTAACTTAATGAATATTAATCAGAAGAAAACCATCTTCACCCCACTGTCTGGTATTAGATCAGATAACTCATGAGATCAGGTTTCAGATCAGATCAACACAGTGACGTTTAATAACCAGTTTAACAGACATGGCAGAATCAGTCATTTCTAAACATTTTATTAATAATATAATGGTAATTATAATTAACACCCCATAACTTTAATGATATACATGTATATCTTTATAAAAGTATAACATTGTTTTATTTCTTTACAAATTAAATTTATAGAATCATATAAAACTATATGAATGTCATCTTTAAAAAATACTGATTGAGAAACTTCTGAGTTAAATAATAAATATTTAGAAAATACAGAGGTAAAGTATTTATAAAACACTGAGATAAAATGATAAATATTTATTAAACACTGAGGTAAAATAATAAATATTTATTAAACACTGAAGTAAAATAATAAATATTTAGAAAAAACTGAGGTAAAATAATATATATTTAGAAAACACTGAGGTAAAATAATGAATATTTAGAAATCAACAAGGTAAAATAATAAATATTTAGAAAACAACAAGGTAAAATAATAAATATTGATAATGACCTGAGGTAAAATGATCCATACACTCACTCACTCACTCACTTTCTACCGCTTATCCGAACTACCTCGGGTCACGGGGAGCCTGTGCCTATCTCAGGCGTCATCGGGCATCAAGGCAGGATACACCCTGGACGGAGTGCCAACCCATCACAGGGCACACACACACACTCTCATTCACTCACGCAATCACACACTACGGACAATTTTCCAGAGATGCCAATCAACCTACCATGCATGTCTTTGGACCGGGGGAGGAAACCGGAGTACCCGGAGGAAACCCCCGAGGCACGGGGAGAACATGCAAACTACACACACACAAGGCGGAGGCGGGAATCGAACCCCCAACCCTGAAGGTGTGAGGCGAACGTGCTAACCACTAAGCCACCGTGCCCCCCATGATCCATACAATCCATAAAAATAAATAAATTATTTAATTAAACATGGGAAAATATAAGGTGAAAAAATACATAATGAATACATAGATGAAACAATAGATACTGAGAAAATACTTAGAAGAATTGTTACATCATTAAACTTCTCAAATTGAAAAAAAAATTAAATACTCACGTGAAATAATAATTACAGAGACACGAGACAGTCTAAATACTACATATAAAAATACTCAATAATATAAAGAACAAAACAATAGATATGAAGAAAATTCCACATAGACAGAAAATACTCAGCCTCATTAAAATTCATTCATTTTAATCTTTCTTATAAAGTGCATTTCACTTTGTATTTAAATAGCAGGGAAGAGAAGACAATCATCAGTTCACTTAAACACCGTGATTTAAAGTATTTTTTTTCCTTTCTGGGCCTATGCTAATCTAATTTTTGACAAAAAAAGTTACAGTACTTACTTTGATCATGGGTTAGGGTTAGGGGGAAAAGGGTGCGACACCACAGAGCAAAAAATCAACAAGTGAACAATAATGAAAAAAACACAGTGGTTTTGGGATCTTTATTATAGAAGGCTGTGGTTAGTTATATAATTGTTTTTGCGTTTATTCCATAAGAACCTTCTGAGAGTCATTTTACCTGAAGAGGAAAATTATCCTTTCGGGAATAAAAACCTGATTGATGATTCACATGAAATTCCCCATAATGCTCCAAAAGCTGTGATGTAATCCAGAGGAAATCCTGAAGTTTCTATCTCTCTCTCTCTCTCTCTCTCTCTCTCTCTCTCTCTCTCTCTCTCTCTCTCTGAGGGATGATGATGATGATGATGTGTCAGAGCGAGTGCTTTATCCTCAGTATCGTGACATGCTGGAGAGGAAAAAAACACAGGAGCAGCAAGGAGTTAAATATTCACAGAGAGCTGCGATGTTTTTGAGAGAGCTGTGCTAGCACTGTGCTGCTTCCTCTCTTTCTCTCTCTCTCTTTTCCTTTTCCTCTGTCTGTAGCCGAGCATCCACAGGCCTGACATCACATCATCGGTGTACAAATGGTTTCTCCTGCTGCATCCCAAAGTTGTCCCCTTTATCCGTGCTCCAATCCCTGTGTTTTTTAATATTAATTCTTTCCAGTTTCTCAGCAGCGTCCTAATTTTCCACAGAGGAGAGACGAGGCGAGGCGAGGCGAGGAAGAGGAACAAGAGAAGAGGTGGAGATGCTTTGCTCGCTTGCTGGCAAAAGCAGAAGTAAGTGCTGCTGCGTGCTCTCTCTCTCTCTCTCTCTCTCTGTGTGTGTGTGTGTGTGTGTGTGTGTGTGTGTGTGTGTTTGTGTGTGTGTGTGAGAGAGAGTCTGGCAGCCTCAGAGGAAGGGAAGGGCAAAGAGAGGTCCTGACTTTGTAGACCAAAAATGCAACAGCAAATTCATAACTGGACTTATTTTATTTTATTATTATTTCAAATAGCGACTTGTGACATCATAAGTAATATTCTAAATATCTGAATATAAACATACAATATCATAAAATTATTATTTTTTTTGCAGATAACACTTAGCTGGTAAAACTTATTTATAGCTGATCCATATGGCAATTTACACAATTTTTAAAATATTGAAAATATTAACAGATCTTCTGAAATGCATTTTGTAGGAAGTAAGGAATTATGGGCAAGTGTCCAGATCACGTCAGGGCCCATAATGCACCTTATGTCACACTAAAAAACACCACCACCTTTAAAGAAATTAGGGGGGAAATGTATTCATTCTAATCCAAACCTGTCACCATTTCCCATCTTCAAGAAAGATAGAAAGAAAAGAACAAATTTTTTTTTAGACAAACTGCTTCTTTAACTCTTAAGCATTTTTTGTTGAAGAAAAAAAAAAGAATAAAAAAAGAAAGAAAAAAACGCCAAACCTTGTGCTTAAATTGTTTTATTTGTTCATTCATTTGTTTGTTTTACTTTATTAGCATAAATATCCAGGTATTTTATGAATAATTTCACAGCTTTAATTAAATTCCAACGCATTGGATCTTTAGTGCCAGGAACATGTGTAGGTTTAAAGCTACAAATTGTGGAAAACATTCAGGGTGGATCTTTTTAAAGCGTAAATGTGAACGACAGAGTTTTGATTATTATCCTGACAAGCTGGAGATGAAGCCTGGAACCAAAGTTTTTAATCAAATGCAAAATCAAAACCTTCATTTTTTTCACTACAGACAAGACATACATATTTAATAAACAATAAAGCAGTGAGAGAAGATAATTGGACAAATAATATAAAGTTTCCATGCTGTATAGAGCTTTACAGCTTCTTACTATACGTCTGATCCAAGTCTGCTATGTAGGGAATGAAATCATGACCTCTACAACCTATGCGGTTAGGAGAAATTTAGATTTGGACACACTCAAAGTCTGTTAGGTGTTTTAGGACAGCTAATAAACATGTTATAAGCACTACGTTTCTACTCAGACTATAAAAAACAGTCTTCTCACCCAAGTTAGACGTTAAGAGTTACGTCTCTACGCCACTGAGACACCACTTATCGGTATAGCGAAGGACTCGGAGGCGATTTCTGCAGACTTGACATACAGCGAACCAATCAATAACGGCTATTTGTGGAAAAGAGGATGTTATTGTGAGTAGAAAATGGACATAAACTTGGTCTTTCAGTGTGGTCAGTGTGTGAATTAAATGACTGTCAGAGGAGAAATCGTGAAGAAGTGACAGAACACCAATTACAGCCACCTCTTCTCACCTCAGATTGGTCTGGTGTGTGCGTGTATATGTGGGTGGATGGGTGGGGTGGGGGGGTGTTTTTCAGAGGAAGTTGGTGCTGTTTGGATTAAAAAGTAAGTCACTAATCAGTGTTTGTGTGTGTGTGTGTGTGTGTGTGTGTGTGTGTGTGTGTGTGTGTACAGTGTGTACAGTGTGTATTGTACAAACTTTACAGTATTTATTACAGTTTTGATAATTGTGTAGCCTGCCTCCAGAACGTTTTATAAATCTATAAATCTAGGGGTTAGTTTATTCTTCAGGCTGTGATGCCGTCTCTGTACAGGAGAGAAGATTGGCAGTAAAATAACAGCTTGCGCTGGATCAAGTGCTATTCTCTAAGCTGCCGAATAATGCCAAAAAAAAACATTTTGTTCACCTACAAGGCCGATTTGTGCAGCAATATAGGAATCAACTTAACTGTTTATTTCACTCTCTCACTCTCAAAGCTATTTCATATCCTAAATAGTGGAATTGTAGAAGTTGTAAAAAACCTGAATCAGACCTGAGTGTGCACTATAAACTTTACACTGTGGAAATCTGTACCTAAGTAGTTCACTTCGTATTCCACACGTAGTTTAAAAAAACTATTTCACTTTCAGGTAACACATAATAAAACTTCAGGTGATCTGGTGATGTAGAAAGTAAGCACTTCTCTAACAGGACTAATGGGACGTTGCCCGGTGCGAGCAGATGTTCGACTTGCCCTTGCTGAACTCCTGGAATCGGAGTTTGACACTAACTAAACTGCAGCAGCAGACCCCAAACATCGTCCCTGTCACTGATTAACCGGGACACAAGCAGGCAGCTGCTTGGACAGATAAGATAAAGCCGAGCCGAGCAGCTGGTTAAATTTGCTTTACACCATATCATCATCGAAACGCTTGTTACAACTGAGCAAAAGTGCTGCCCGTTGTTAGTCCACGACACTGATTTATGTACTGTACAATGTTTTATTCCCCTATTGCACTTCTGCATTGCAGGTGGTCAAGGTGAAGAACAGATTTGCCAGAAGTCAAGGACACAATGTCTCTGATGACCTGATCACAGATCAGCAAGATCACCAAAGTTCATACAAGGTGCTGTTTTAAAAAAATCTATTTTATAGTTATTATATTTATTACATTCAAGCAATGAACACTAGCTAACAATGACTCTGAGTTAGTACAAACAATTTCCAAGATAAGACACCAAATTTTCCAGCCTTAGGAGCCTGTGTAAGAACAACAACACTCTAGCAACTGATCCTAAGTCAAGATGATACATTTTATAACTGGACCTTATGCCAGTACACTAAATTTCTAGAAAGAAAACTGAAGTTAGTGCACTACATTTCCAGCAATAGATCATAGGAAACTAAATTTAAAACTCTAAATGAGTTTTTTGTCTAAATTGTTAATTTTCTATCAAAGTCCACATGATATATTCACATTTTTTTATTCTAGAAATTTATAAAATTACAATGCTATTTTTTTTAGCAACAATCCCTGAGTGTGAAAAGCACAATTATCGCAATGTACACTAGATTAACACACTACACACTTTGGAGTTTGGACATTCAATTTTTAATAACTTACCAACATTTAGAGATTTAGATTCAAAGTGAGAAAACAAAGTTTCTTCTATTTGGTCCTGAGTTTTCTAGCTTTGGTCCCTGCTTTTTTGTATAAACAGGACAATAAGCGGGTTATAAAAAGAGACTCTTTTTTGTCCTTTTTTTCAGCAATAACCCCTAATTTACTTCTTCTAGCAAATGACCCTTAATTGGGGACACTAGATGGTCCCTAACTTCTAGTTTAGGGTTAATTCACTACTTACTACTTAGAAGTGAACACCAGCCTGGGACTCTAAATTGATACTTTAATGGCATCAATAATCATCAGTAATTTAAATCAGGGACACTAATTAATAGATCATGACACTCATTAAAGCACAAACGGCCAATAAAGACACTGAGTAATCAGCAGTAATAACCACAAAATTGTAAAACCCCTTCAAATCAATGGACAAAAAGTTAAGATACTAAATTCATAGCCAGATTTATGGATATAGATCATTCTGATAATGTGTAGAAACCATGCTAGACATGTTTTACCTGGAATGGTGTGTGTAGTTTACTTTTAAAGCTTTACTCACTGTCAGTAAACAATAATACAATAAAAAAGTGTGCAGTTTAGTCCCCCCTTTTCTCACTGAGTAAATAGACAATAAATGAGGACATTTCCTGGCATTAGATACAACAGCAAGAACAATAACAACAACACACTTCTGGGACTAGACACTGTGCTTGGAAGCTACATAATGATGTAATTGTTCAAACTAAGCCAGGTGACAGAGGGGAAGAAGGACTTTGCACAATATCTTGGTATGTGGCTGAAGATCTTCGTGAGATGTTTCTGCTGCTCTCGTGTTCCACCAAATGTTGCGTTTGTTTTGAAATTATGTAACTGAATCCGTGTCCTGCTGTAATACAGTATTAAACCTTAAATACACAGAACTGGAGAGTCTCCCAGCTCCACTCTGCCATCTAGCGTCAGATAACTAACTAACACACGCAAACACACATGCACACACACACACGCACACACACACACAAAGAGTATGTAAACATCACATCATGATGATAATCTAATAGAGTGGTGCAATTCAAAATTTGATTGGTATACAAAACAATAGCCATATATATATATATATATATATATATATATATATATATATATATATATATATATATATATATATATATATATATATATGTGTGTGTGTGTTTGTGTGTGTTTCGATCGTTTATAATAAAAAGAATGAATAACAAATAAACTCAGTTCAGCGCGAGCGCGAGCATTCAGGTGAGCAGCACCTGTCCAGACAGAAAGCATGGAACTAAACCTTGTTTTTTTCACTTCTCCTACTGAAAACTGAAGGGGCGTGGTTAGACACGGGTCGTCCCTCAGGGGCGTGGTTTTAAGAACAATAATAATAATAGGGCTTTTATTTTTCGTGACCACAACATGAGGCTCCTGAGCTCGTGCGCAGTTCAACACATTTTGAATATTTCGTGTATTGTGCATGTGCTTATAAACTACATTATATATTAATATATAATTATTATTATAAGGAGGCGTATATATATATATATATATATATATATATATATATATATATATATATATATATATATATATATATATATATATGTACGCATATACACATAATCTAATAAATATCTATATTTTTATTTATATACACAAGTATGTCAAGGAGCAAGTAAAAATTTAATAAAATTGTTATTAACCACCTTCATGAGCTCATCATCTTTGTCTCGCGCTCTTAAAAAAATAAATAATAAGTTTACAGGAATGAGGTCAGAGCCAAAGCTGCTCGTTGCACGCGCCGATTATGATTAGATTCCTTTTTACAGCCAATGAGAACAGTCAGGGGCGTGGTTCCTCAGCAGGGGGGAAGGTTGGCGGCAAATGCTGATTGGCTGCTGTGCTCTCATCGGTCTGGCCTCGCGGACGCATAAAGCAGCGCGAGCTCTGGCTGTTAGAAAGGATCTGAAAAACTTCTTTGCACGCGCACGGCAGATGGGAAGCGTACTGCTACAACAACAACAACTTGCAGCTCGGTTATGCAGAAAGCGCTGAAACACACACAGACACTTACACACACTTTAACCGACTTTTGACGCGAACATGAACGGAGAACGGACACGGCGCGAGCCGGAGTGTGTGTCCGCACAATAAGTTTATTTCTTACAAGCTCCCGTGTGCGAACTTCAAAAAAACATCATAAATAACACGGATAATAACTTCTCAGGACTAACCACCGTAAAAGAAAGTGGACTTTAGTTTTTTTTTCCATTCCATCTTTATTAAAGTTTGGTGAAATCTGACGGGTGAAATTTTACTGTCACGAGCGCCGAGATGGTGCAGAAAACAAGCGGTGCGGAGAGTTTGGATTCCGGCGCAATGGACGCGGATCTATGCGCCCCGTCATCCGCGAGCCCCGGATCTGAGAAGCTCGTGGACCCGGGCTGGTGCAAGACCCCCAGTGGGCACATCAAGCGGCCCATGAACGCGTTCATGGTGTGGTCGCAGATCGAGCGGCGCAAGATCATGGAGCAGTCCCCCGACATGCACAACGCCGAGATCTCCAAGCGGCTCGGGAAGCGCTGGAAGCTGCTCAAGGACACCGACAAGATCCCGTTCATCCGCGAGGCAGAGCGCCTGCGCCTCAAGCACATGGCCGACTACCCGGACTACAAGTACCGGCCGCGGAAAAAGCCCAAGTCGAGCGGAGGATCCAAGACCGGCGAGAAGGCGACTGGAGGCACCGGATCCCACGGCGCCATTTTGAAGGCGCATTCCAAAAAGAGCGGAAGTTCCAAACCAGGCAGCGGCAACGGCGGCCACAGTAAGGCGCACAAGACGGCTCACAAAGCCGTGTCGCATGAACCGGCCGCCGGGACAGACCACCACGCGCTCTACAAGTCCAACAAGTCAGACAAGAAACCGAAAAGAGTTTACGTGTTCGGGAGCGGTGGGGGAGGAGGAAGCGTCCCCGCGAGCCCGACACTGAGCAGCTCGACCGAGTTCGGAGACGCACAGAGTCTTTACGAGGACTCGCACCGCGCCTTCCGCGCGCCTTCGCCTGCTCCCTCCGCCTCGCGCTTATCCCAGTCTCCATCATCATCTTCATCTTCTTCAGCATCATCTTCGTCGGACGAGGAGTTTGAGGAAGAGGCGGAGGCGAGGCGCCGCGCGAGCCCTGGATTCGACAGCACGTCTCTGGGCAGCTTCGGCTCCTCTTACTCCACCTCTTCCGCGTCCTCGTGCTCACCGGCGCTCGACCGCGACTGGGACTCCAGCTTCGAGTCATGCGCGGGGTCTCACTTCGACTTCCCCGATTACTGCACGCCCGAGGTGACTGAGATGATCTCGCGGGACTGGCTCGAGTCGACTATTTCCAACCTCGTGTTCACGTACTGATTTGAGCGGAGCACGCGCGTGGCTGAAACAAATATTAATAAAAATAAGGGGAGAACCGTTTCACATGAAGTTGCATTGAAGCTGACCAGTTGCGACTAGTTGGGTCTTGGAAAAAAAATGCGCAAAAAAGTGTACAATTGCGTTTTATTTAAAAAGAGAAATCAAGAAGGGACTGGAGGCACGTGCGCTGGTGCTTTGAGCTGCATCGTGTTGCATTTTGCAGAGATGCACCGAGTCGCGTTGCGTTGCGTTGCGTTAGGGCTACACTGCAAACATCAATAAGTTCTGTGCATTCATGAGAACATTTGAAACAAAAAAAGGGAGAAATGAGACGCGGAGTTTGCAGATTGTCGAGAAACAAGAAGGGATTTTGCTTTTTTGACTTGCTTATAGGACTGAAAGGACCTGAGAGTGTTTGCATGGCGAGGAGAGGAACAAGAAGGAGAAACGTCCCATGTTCATGCGCACGGAGGAAAACAACAAGAAGAGTGTATTGCAAAAAATAATAATAATAATTAAAAGTCGAAACTGGAAAACTGTGATTTGATTTGCACGAGATGATGTTTTGAGTCATGAGAGAAAAAAACACACACAAGGGGACAACATTGTGAGGACCACGTGACGTTTTAACGCTTAAGAGGTACAAAAATAGGCTGTGTTTTTGGGGGTATGAACGAGGTTTTAAACTAAGACTGTAAGACAACCCTTTATTTGGAAAAAAAGAAAGAAAGTGAAGCATGTTATCTGTCCTCTGATGTATCACGAGTTTTTGTGCGACTCTGGACAGTTCACTAGCAGTAGGTTTGTTACAAATGGCTAGATGGCGCCATGTTTGACTTCAAAAATAATCACCAGCTGTTTTTCATTCTGAACTTCAGGATTTTCAAACTCAGATTTGTTCTGAACTTTTTTTTTTTTAAAGGAATCAAATTTAAAGGACCAAATCTCTCCTGTTTTTATATACACTCTTGTCCATCATTGTGTTTGTTTTTTAAGATGCCATTTTTTTTAATATATGATGATGTATTTATATACCGGCCAAGCATTGCATTTTTTTTTTTTACATCAAGTTTTGTTTTGTTTTGTCACACTCCTTCTCCCAAAAAGAAGGGCTAAAGTTTTTTCCGTTTTGTTTTTATATTTAGATGTAGACTTTTTTGGAGAAAAAGAGAGCGTTTGATTATTTTCTCAGTGTATTTTTGTACAAATCTATATTTAAAAAAAAAACACCAACAAAAAGAACGAAAGACAAAAGGGGGCGTGGTTACGGTGAGGATTTGTGTACCTGGATTTTTTTTCTCTTAATATTTCTTTATTCTAGGTGAGTTGGTTAATGCAAAATCGACCTCCTCAGTTTACAGCTCCAATCTCTCTCTCTTTTTCTCTCTCTCTCACACTGACTCTCTCTCTCTCTGACTTACTCTCACTGGCTCTCATTCTGACTCTCTCTCACTGACTCTCTCTCACCGACTCTTTCTCACGCTCACTGACACTCTCTCTCTCTCTCTCTCTCTCTCTCTCTCTCTCTCTCTCTTTCTGACTCTCACACAGACACACAAACTCACATACACACTTTTTCATGTCACACATCAGATATTGCTCAGTCAGATATCCTAGCTTTAATCGATCATTTTTAAGACATTTTGCAAAAAAAGAAAAACACCGAACGGAAAATGAAATCATTGTGTTTTAGATATTTAATCTCCCTTTTTCTACTCGTATAGCTCATCGTTTTCGTATTCTAAGGCATGGTGGATAGACTTTTGTATCACAGATTCAGGTTTCTATAATATAATAGCTGTTGTGTTCTGAAAAGTTAGGAAAAATCGTGATTTTGTACAGTTGACTTTATTATTATTATTATTATTATTATTATAAGCAAAAAAAGAGATTGTGTGTGTTTTTATGTATGTTGTTGCGCTATAAACATGTCATGGCACTAAAACAGCTATCGTTTCGCTTAGCCTACTTCCTTTAACGATTGTTGTCAAGGAGTTTATGTATAAATATAGTATATACACAGTTGGATTATATTAACTTTATGTTCTGTGCAATATGTTGCGTAGAAAAAATCTTTGTTTTGCATCCTACTCATGCCATAACGCATTGGGGGTGGGGCCGGTGGGTGGGAGGGGCGAGGGGCGGGGCTTCATGCCAGCTCTATGTGTCAAGTCACTGCCTGTTTGTTAATATACACATGTACAGATTTTTTTTTTTTTTTTTTTTTTTTTTTTTTTTAATTTTTTTTCAGGAAGGAAATAAAGTCAGCTGGAACTGAACCTTAACACGCCCTCATGACACTTGTTTGCTTCTTTATTTTTTATTGCTTAAGTGACTGCTGATCACCTGCAAAAAAAAAATAATAATAACAACAACCCTCTGTGACACTGTGTTTAATTAAAAAAAATATGAACAATAACATTTATATAGCAATAATCAAAGTAAAAGAAATGTTCAACAATGTAACTCATAGCTTCAGGAAATAATTAACTTGTAATTATTAACTTAAATCTGAAAAAAAAAACAATTATTGAACTGATTTATTCTGTATTTCTGCTTAACTCTTTGCATTTTTAAAACTCTTACAGAAACTCACTTAGTCCACATAAACAAATAAATAAATCATTTATCTGCTACCTGGGTAACCAGGTCACTAGCCAACCCAAGGAAGCCTACTTCATAAAACATTTAGTTGTGTCTGGATTTTGTTAATATGTCATGAAAACATAAAAATAAATAAATAATCAGTCATATTACTGTTTACTTGTTTACTTATTTAAAGAATTCAATAATTTAGTCCATGTCCAAGATCTTCACTTTGGCAACTGGTCCAGCTAAAAATTTCTTAAATTTGTCACCATTAGCCTGCTTAAACATGACTGAGTCATTACACAAGGCTTCTGGGTTTTTCATTAAAATGACAGTCTAACTGGCTCACTGGACTGGACACAAACGCAGTTTCACATAAACAATCAATCAGTTAACCCAAATCACACCTGCTAGATGTATACACATTTCTTCACAAATTACACAATATCATACACTGGGTTACTACACACTACATTACACTACACTACTGACGCTACACTCTACTTCACTACACTACACAACTTACACTGCACTACACTATTATTACACTACACATTACAATGCACTAACCTACATTAAACTACACTGCACTTCAGTACACAACTTGCACTACACTACCCTACATTACACTACACTACAATAAATTACATGACACTATACTGCACTACACTACACAACTTACACTACACTTCACTATTGTTACTTACACTACACTACAAATTACAATACATTCTACATTAAGCTACACTACATGACACTACACAACTTAGACTATACTATTCTTTTATTACTTACACTACACTGCACAACGTGCACCGCACTACCCTACATAACACTATACTGCACTACACTATTATTACTCACACTGCAATAGTCACACTACACTACGCTATTATTACTTATACTACACTACTTACACTACACACACTACACTATCCCTATCCTACATTAAACTTCACTACAGACACTACACTATCCTACATTAAACTATATGCACTACACTACATTACACTATGCTACACTACACTATATATTACACTACACACACTACACTACACTGCACTACATTATACATTACACTACACTAAACTACATTATACATTTCACTACACCACACACTCTACACTACAGTACACCACTACATCACACTACATTATACAGTACAATATATTACAGTACATTAAGCTACACATTACACTACACTATACATTACACCACATTACACTACACTACGTTATACACTACACTACATTAAATTACACTACATTATACATCACATTTTATCTCTGGACTGTCACTGTCACTTTAACTCTGGACTTTCACAACACAGTGCCACGTTATACTCTATATACACTATTTACACACCATACTGCACCTGGACAGTATGAACAATCTTTAAAAAACCATACACATTTATGAATATGTATATTTATGCATATGTATATTTATGCATATGTATATACATTATTTCTCCACTTATATTTTCATATTTTATATAGTTTTTTATATAGTTTTTATATAGTTTATACTTTTTTATTTATCTATCTCCTTTTGTTTTTTTTTTTTTTGTTTTTTAAATCCTAAATTGCATTCCTTTTTTTATGCCTATATACCAGACAGTTGCAAAAAGCATTTCACTGCATGTCGTACCCTGTATGTATGTGTATGTGACAAATAAATTTGATTTGATTACATTAGACTATACAACACTACATTACACTATACTATACTGCACTATACTACCTTATACATTACACTTCATTACACTACATTATACATTACACTACACATTCCACACTACAGTACACCACTCCATCACACTACATTATACATTACACAATATTACACTACGTTACATTACACTACATTATACACTACACTGCATTACACTACATTATACAGTACATTACATTACACTACACTATACTACACTACATTACACTACATTATACACTACACTACATTACATTACATTATACACTACATTATACACTACACTACATTACACTACATTATACATTACACTACATTACATTACACTATACTACACTACATTACACTACATTATACATTACACTACATTACACTACATTATACACTACATTATACACTACACTACATTACACTACATTATACATTACACTACATTACACTACATTATACACTACACTACATTACACTACATTATACATTACACTACATTACACTATACTACATTACACTACCTTATACACTACACTACATTGAACTACCTTATACATTACACTATACTACAATACACATTACATTACATAACATTACATTACATTACACAACATTATATTATATATTACACTTCATTACAGTACACTATACTACACAATATCATTACACTATACTGTACTAATGTACAATATATATTACACTACACTACTCTACACAACCCTGCATTATACATTATACATTATACTACACTACATTATACACCACACTACTCTACACTACATTACACTACATTATACACCACACTACATTACACTACCTTATATATTACACTTCGTTACACTACATTACACTATATTATCCATTATACATTACGATATTCTACACTACATTATACTACATTATACACTACACTACATTACACTACCTTATACATTACACTACATTACACTACCTTATATATTACACTTTGTTACACTACATTACACTATATTATACATTATACATTACGATATTCTACACTACATTACACTACCTTATACATTACACTACATTATACACTACACTACACTACATTACACTTCCTTATACATTACACTTCATTACATTACATTATACATTACTCTACATTATACATTATACTACATTACATTATACTACATTATAAACTACACTTCATTATACTACAGTTTACATTACATTACATTACATTACACTACACTACACTACACTACATGACATTACATTACATTATACATTACACTATAATACGCTACACTACTCTACACAACACTGCATTATACATTATACATTATACTACATTATACTACACTACATTATACACCACATTACTCTACACTACATTATAAACCACACTACACTACCTTATACACTACACTACATTATACACCACATTACTCTACACTACATTATAAACCACACTACACTACCTTATACACTACACTACATTGAACTACCTTATACATTACACTATACTACAATACACATTACATTACATAACATTACATTACATTACATTACACAATATTACATTATACACTATACTATGCTACACTACATTCCACTACATTATATATTACAATACACTATACTATACTACACTACATTCCACTACATTATACATTACACTACAATATAAATTACACTAAACTACACAACACTGCATTATACATTATACATTATACTACATTACATTATACACCACACTACTCTACACTACTCTACACTACATTACACTACACTATACCACACTATACTATACTACACTATACTACCTTATACATTACATTACACTACACTACATTGCACTACATTATACACTACACTACAATATACATTACATTACACTACATTATACACTACAGTACATTACACTACATTATACACTACACCACATAACACTACATTATACATTACATTACACTATACTACACTACATTATTCAATACTGTAAAATACACTGCACTATACCACACTACTATATTACACGTCATTACACTACACTACATTATACATTACATTACACTACACTACATCACACTACATTATGCAATACACTACACTACACTTTATTATACTACATTTTATATTACACTACATTACATTACACTTCATTATATATTACACTACACTATACTATACTACACCACATTACACCACGTTATACATTAAGATACATCACGATACACTATACACTACACTAAATTGTACATTACACCCACTTCACTACATTACACTACACAACATTCACAATATTACCAGACATTATATACACTACATTACACTACCTTATACATTACATTTCATTACACTGCATTATACATTACACTACATTACACACTACACTACATTACACTACATTGTACATTAAGATACACCACACTACACTATACATTCCACTACATTATACATCACACTACACCACACTACATGACATTACATTATACTATACTACACTACTTACTCTACACTATCCCACACTACACTAAGTACACTACATTATAAATTACACTACACTACACACACTACATTACATTATACATTACACTACACAATAGTACACTACATTATAAATTACACTACCCTACTAACACTACACACACTACATTACAATATACATTACACTACACTACGCCACACTACACTGCAGTACATACATTATACATTACACTACACTAAGCCACACTACACTACAGTACATACATTATACATTACGATACATTACGCTACACTACATTCCACTACATTATATATTACAATACACTATACTACACTACAATATACATTACACTATACACTACACTACGCCACACTACATTATAAATTACACTACACTACTAACACTACACACACTACATTACATTATACATTACACTACACTACACCACACTACACTACATTATACATTACACTACGCTACTAACACTACACACACTACATTACATTATACATTACACTACACTACGCCACACTACATTATAAATTACACTTCACTACTAACACTACACACACTACATTACATTATACATTACACTACACTACACCACACTACACTACATTATACATTACACTACACTACTAACACTACACACACTACATTACATTATGCATTACACTACAGTATGCCACACTACATTATACTCTGCACTGCATTGCACTACACTACACTAAACTACTTTTGCCACACTTTTCTGTACTACACTATTTATACTGCACCACATTACTTACCCTACACCTACTTACCCTACTCTACTACTACACTCCTTACACTACACTACACTTCACTACACTATTACAATGCACTACAGTAGAGTTGTTCATTTCGGTGTGTACTGCACCAGATGTATAAGGTTAAAATGACAATAAAAGCTTCTTGGCCTAATAATGACAGCCTTAGTTGAGATGTTCAGGATCACAGGAATTGCTCCTCAGCTGGGTGTAGCATCTACACCTAATATATAGTTCTATGTGTTGAGGAACCAGATTTCTCAAACTTTTTTAATCCTTTAATTGACAAAACAAAACAAAACAAAACAAAACAAAACAAAACAAAACAAAACAAAACAAAACAAAACAAAACAAAACAAAACAAAACAAAACAAAACAAAAACATCCAGAGATCTTTAACCATACAAAGAACCCTTGAGGAAATTTGTTTCTTTTAAACAAGAGTAAGTAAAAGTACTTAATCATTTCGACTTTAATGTTATTTATTTTCCGCATCCATTAACGGCTCGGATGTTGTTGGTGTTGTGCGCGCGAGGGCGGGACTCGCGCTCAAAGGAAGAAGGCGCGAGCTTTCCATCGCACATGAACGCACGCACACACACACACACACACACACACACACACGTGCGCGCGTGCACAGAGAGAAACAAAGGGACCCATCAACACTAGCACGGACACGCACGCGCTCCAACTTTTTTTTGTTGTTATCCACCCATCGGATACCTCCGCGAGGCGCGAGCTGCTCCACTGTGTCCAGGTGAGTGCTTTTTGTATTCTTTTTTTTTTTGCTTGCACACACTTTTTTTAAGCACGTATTTATTGTTTTGGGGATTTTTTTTAATTAGGAAAAAAAGTTTTTGGTGCAAAGTTGGGCGCTGCCATTCTGTCGCTTTAGGAGGAAGGACGAGACACCGCGCGCGCTCGTGTGATTATCCAGTTCAGTTAATCAAACGAAATATTTTTTGTTTGTTTGTTGGTGTTTTCTGTGAGCTTTGGTTACATGCATGCACCGGATCTTATTGTTTGCATTAAAACTTTAGGGGATGTTATGTTTCTGCTCTCTCTCTCTCTCTCTCTTTTTTATGTTTTTGCTCTATTTTTTTTTTTGGATGATGCACGAAGTTGTCAAAAAAAAAGTTATTTTAACGAAAAGATCGAAAAAAATAAAATTGAAATAGTTTTCCCTCGCGAGACAGCACGAGATTATGAATTTGCAATCCTGTAACCTTGCACTGCAATAACAGGCATATAAATAAATGTGATTTATTACATAGGTTCTTTTAAAAATGGTTCTATTCTTGAAAATAAATATTAACATTCCTAACGCACGCGCACTTCGAGTTTTGTTAAACTTTTACGTGATTTGCATGAAAAAAAATGCATATAAATGTCCAAATGAGCAACAGGTACAACGAAGCCCGAGTGCTTTGTTTCCTCTTTTCCTTTTTTCCTTTGTTCTGCACCGACCACACACAGACACACACACACATACACTGCTGAAATGCACTTTACATTATTGCTAACATGTTCCTACACTATATTTCACACCATTTTCTGATTAAAAACAAGTTTGAGTGTAAAGCAAGTCTAAGTGCACTTCTAAAGTTTCTTTAGTAACACAGTTAGTGGTGCATTATTCAAATATAATGGTGCATTATTCAAATATCAAATTTAAATATTAATTAATAAACAAAATTGAAGTTGAACTTACACTGAATTATGATGTGTTGATTTTTTTTGCTTTTGTACATTTTGTCCTAAATATTGATGAAAATGTCTACAAACAAAAGTGTTTTTAGAACTTTGCTTTGCGACACACGTACACACACACACACAGACACACAAACACATATGCAGAGCTCTAATGCTGTATTAATAAACACACGTTTTGAATAACTGTAAAATCTGATGCTGTAAACCTTCAAGCTGTAAATATTTTTTAGAACTTGACTCGGTGCTAAAAGCGGTGCGTTTTCTGGAACCCTAACAGATCTTAAGTTTTTTTATTCCTTTCAGAGAAAGGAAACCATCTAATATACTATTTTAAAAAAACACTCTTAAACAGAGTTCTCAATTTCTTGGAGACCTTTAATTGGGTTTAAAAAACATCCATGGACATTCATTAGTAGATATTAATTTTATTTATAAGAACCATGGGTCTAAAAAGGTTCCTTTTTAGGTAGAACCCAATACAGAGAACCTCTCTTGTAAAACAGGTTCTAAGTAAAAAAAAAATCTCTTCAGAAAATAAGGACTGTTAACTGTCCAAAGAACTCCTGAGGACATCTTCAGAAGTTGCATGCAGCGTGAAGGTTCCATTCAGCACACTTTTCTTCAAGAAAGGTGTCTTCCAGATGCTCTATCCACGCTCTAGCTAGAATAGATCCAAACAACTGTTAGTAGAGAAGCTTCAGAAGAGCAGCAATTTTCCACGAGGCACTTGTAAAGGTTCTTCTAAAGCTCTTCTATAAATCCTGTGTTCTACTGTGAAAAATCAGGCTGATATTAGGATTATATAAAGGTTATAGTGCACCACGAGCTCCTGAGATGAAATGTACATGAAGATTATGAATTAGATCCAAACAGCCTCAAGATATTCATGGAGATCACAGGAAACTCTTTTCTCTACACTAGAGAACCATTAACTATCCAAAGATCCTTACAGGAAACATTTGATCCACACTCCAAAACAAGTCCAAATCCAGGTTAACTCTGAATCTTTATGGGTTTAGGTTAAAATTAGGGTTCTTTAAAGAATCATTTGTGTTGCAGGAACCTGGAGAACTGTAATAGGAGAAAAAAAGCAAGTGTGGAAAATGTTCCAGCTTCACCTTTGACTGCGTTACTAACCGCTGACACTGGAGACTCCTTCCATAAGATGCTACATAAAATGCGTTTAACGGCTGGTTACCATAGAAACGATAACAGAATGGAATTTGACCAGTCAGAATCATCACCACTTCTTGTTGAGTAAAGGGGGTGTGGCCTAGAGTTTCAATAGGAATTGTAAGTCTTTGTTGTTAAACGTTTGTTTGGTAATAATTTTTAAACGCTTTTATTCAAATCTTTTTCAGATCTGTGGGATTTTACGGAACCAGACGTTTCACAACTGTGCTCAATTTTGGGATTTTTGATTATTTCGATATTTATGGATTAAGGATTACCCACAATTCCTTTTCTTGTTACTGGATTATTACTCTGCACTGGGATTAGTGCACCATCCATGAGGGGAGAGCAGCACGAAGCGTACTGTGAGTATCAAGCAGCTGCTTTCACTGAGAAACTCATCGAATTGTGATCTTTGTGACGACAGAAAACAAAAACAATAAACGTTCTGTACCGTTGAGACATGAGCAAAATATAAAACATTCCTTACGGTTTCATATAATTTTATTTATAAAAAAAGATTACGCTATAATAATTTTCTATGCCTTTCATAATAAAAAATTAAACTGTAAATATATATTTTTTAATTGAACCATGCACACAGTACAGAATGATTTTATTTTTGTTTACAATTATCTATCTATTTATTTATTTATTTATAATATATTTTTTTTATTATTTAATTGCAGCAGCACATTTTTCCATTTCTGATGAATCAACCAAATGTTAATACATAATACTATGGAATTTATTAAATATTAAATAATAATAAATATATCATGTTCCTTTTATTATTAATTTGTTTAGGATTATTGTTTTATTATTTATTTTATTTAATTTTTTTAAAATACATCTTTTTTTTTTGCACCCAGACATGGGGTGTACAAACTTCTGCACCTCAGTGTATATTTTGTCCCTTTTGAGTCAACGAGACTGCAGGCGTCTCAGGACAAAGCGTATTCGGTTAAGTTGCACTGTGAGCTCGTTATGATGTCATCAGGAGCCAATGAAATGCGACTGGGGGCTGGAGGGAGGGGGAGGAGACCCCCAGACCCCTGCGGTATACCCGCGTGTTTTTATCATGCTGGTCTCTTTTATTTAAAAAATAAATAAATAAAAAGCTGAACAAACAAAAGCAAATTTAAAAGTTCATTTATAAAATAAACATTTAATATTTACAGTGAGGGATAATTTGAGTCTCAACACAGAGATTTATTTAGTGCTTGAATCTCCTAAGTAGTCCCAATTTCCTTCTGGGTGCAAAATTATTGGCACCCGACACATTCCAGGAGGAGGTTTGTTTCTGTGAGGCTTGGAGATGATCTCACACTCCATGGTTTCATCTTTGTGCATGTAGATGTTCCCAAACTCTGATTCACTTCTACATCACATCTACAGCTGAAGATTCCAGCAGATGCGAGCAGAAAGCTGTGTTTTGGTGTCATGTGACGACGAATAATGAAACGTGTCAAATTCCTGTACCTCCTGAACCAAACCTCTGAGCTGTCGCCATGGTGATGGACAAGGAATCGCTTTTACCCCAGTGGGAGCTTGGATGTGGTCTGGAAGATTTTGAAAACAGAAAGCAGTTTAAAAAAAAACATAAACATTTTTTTAAAAAAAGGATGTTGATGCAACAGTCACATGATATGAAGCTCCGCCCACTTCATAAAAACATCTCATCACTTAAAAGCCTGTAAACAAAGCTAAAGCTAAAAGTTTTTCAAAGTTTTTTCTTTATTATGAATTACAAATTTAGCATTTTCATTTCTCTAATCATATTTTTTTTTACAGGAAATTCAAAAATGTTTTTCTTGGCAATTTTTAAAGGTTTTATTAACAGCAAATGATGTTTTCTTTATGTAAACAATAAAGATTTTCCAACCAAACATCTAAATGTTTTTCTCTTCAGAATCTTTGGTCAGTGCGAAACAGACTTTTTATTATTTAGAATTTATTAAGAAAATTATTTAGTAAAAAGTAAGTTTTTGATAAAGAATACAACAATAATGAGATACATAAGGTAAATGTTTTCATAAATGGAAAATTTGGTAATAAAACGACAAAGGCGAAGGTTCTGGCTGTAGACGAGACTGAAACACTCGCTGGACATTTTGTCGTTCGTCGTTTAAAAATCAGACGTGATACTCAGTGATTGTGAGAGGAAAAACGTCAGAATTCGGGCGACTGCACTCAATATGTTCCAATCACATGCCCGATTAACCCGGTGAGCTCAAACGTAAAGCGCAAAAATGGCTGTAGATTTGCAGATTGCAGGGTCAAAGGTCACATGACCCATCTGTCCAATTAGAATGTTAGAATTGTGTGCGTTTAATGTATTTAACATTGTTTAGCTCTGAGGTGAGATTTCCATCCAGTATCACGTAGAATTGTGAAGTGGCATGAAATGTGGATAAATTTCAAATCGTGGACACGTAACAAACTCTGGAATGGAATTGTTTTTTTTTTCTTTTCAGTTTGTTTTTCCTTTCGGTCCTTGTTCTTGACGAGATACTAAAAGTACAAATAGCTATTTAAATAATACAACAATTATAAAATTTTAAATATTGAATTTTTAAAATATTAAAATGTGTGCTGCTCAAGATATTTTTTTATTGTTAATTTAAACCCCTGATTGTTGACTGCACTGAACTTCCTGTTCCTGCAGCGCAGCCGTTAGCGCTTTGCCTCATTACCCAATTGCATTACGTCCTTCCTGATTATCCCGTTCCTCCAAAGACACCTCATTAGATAGAAGAGTTTTATCCATGACTCGACTCGGCCCCACGGTGCTCTGCTTCCCCTATCCTAATAACCTCGCCTCCTTCTTCACCCCATCAGCTTCTCCGGATCTGATGGAGGCTTTGGGGACGAGAGAAAAAGCGACTAATGTGTGTGTGACCGTGGCCCTGAGGCTGAAGCCTGGAAAATGGTCCATGTGTCAGGAGACAAAGCCAGTGAGCTTCACTGTGATGAGATTTATGCACTGGAGGTGATGATGTAAGGTGCTGGATGGAGGAAGGAACGAAGGTTCAGGCCATTTCGGTTACATTTTTACACGAAATCACTACTGTGTTAAGTTTATTTAAAAAAACACCCAACAAAGCAGCAGACGATAATTAGAATTTATTTATTATTATTATTATTATTATAACTATATTATTTTTTTGCCACATGTGGTGAGATGTTTCCTCAGTTCCAGGTAGCTGTTTGTCTTAAATTGCAAGAGGAGCGTACGTTTGTTCATCATCATCATTCTCTCAGTAAATGTGTACGGAGACATTAGGAGGAAAAATGAAAGCTTCTGATGAAGTAGCAGAGATCTTTTACAGTAATCTTATAAAACCATCCACACTCTGATCTGATCAGCACATTATTTAGTTTGTGTTTAACGCACTAGCTTCATGTCGCTACTAACTGTTTATTGTTGTTATTGAAATAAAAAGCCACGCCCACACCAGACAAACTACTAACGACACGTAACATAAGCTTTGTTAATAATGTATTAGGATTTCTCTCACGTCTTACAGCTTGAACTAATAATCTTTTATTTGTTATTTTTTTTCGAATAATGTTTATTATCTGATCTGTTTTACATTTTCTTCTATATATTACACTATTCATATTTTAAATACTTATAATAAATATTGTACTACTTTTTATTTTAAATTTCTATATCAAACCTGCAAATATTCTTCAATTGAATTAGTTTTTTTTTTTTATATTAGTGAACACATTTTAACAGTAAATCAGTTCTGGGAATGTTTTTAAGGGTTAAAGCGGTGTTAGAAAGCGGGATCGCAGTAACCAAGACGACGACGATACGTGGAGCCGATTGTGATTGTGTCCAATAGACATATACGAAGTGTGTGTTAATGCAGGGTGTGCAGTGTTAACCTTCAGGTGGCTGGTGTGTGTGTGTGTGTGAAGTGTAAATTATATATTTTTGGGAGACTAATGAGATGAACCAGGAGATCACAGATGAGAAAATAAACAGCTTCAGAATTCTTGATACAATCATTCAATTTATTGTACTGTTTTATTTTATTTTATTTTTTAGGTTTTACATCTGTTTCTCACTTGCTGCTTGGGCAAACCTCCAGTTTCACACCCACATACACACCTCCTGTCTCAGCATGTCGCTCCTGCTGCTCCTGCACGCCACGCCGATGTGCTTCTCACTCCACACGCTCGCATCTTGGCTCAGGTTCTTCTACATCGCAGCACCGTTATGACGTGCTAACCTACACTTAATCCTCACATCCAGATTTCACACAGAATAAACGATTAGAAAGAAAAGTAAAGTTGAGCCTCGAATTCAGACTCCTGCAAGGAGAAAAAAAAACGGTGAAAATCCGATCTCGGACCTTTCCACGGCTTATCAACAAAGCCTTGGAGGAGAGAGGAGTTTGAAAGGAGCACCGGGGCTTTTAAAGTTTATCTCCGCAGGTTTTTAGCACCACGGCACGCTGTAGCTTTTACTTTCGTTTCTATAAAAGACGGCAGTTTTTTAGTTTTAAGTCTTAAAAGGTGGGGAAAGGATCCGCAGGAAGTAAAGGCTGACTTTTGGATAACGTTTGGACTTTAGTTTGAAGTCTCAGGGATTTCTTTTTTAAAGATATTAAACCAGTTCACTCCCATTTACACCAGAAAGGTTATATTTTTGCTTTATTAGCATTAGCACCTCATCACTTACACAGCACAGGGCTCTGTGAATGCACCGTTACTAGGGAAACAGTAACATGGGGTCTTAGAACAAGCGCTGTTAGAAAGTTCTAAGTTCTAAAGACTAATCACCATCCATCCATCCTTACAAACAACAAGTCATTTCTTCATTCCATCCATCCATCCATCCATCCATCCACCCATCCATCAATCTAGTCATCTGTTCAACCCATCCATCCATCTATCCATCCATCCATCCATCCATCCATCCTTTCACCCATCAAAACACCCAGTCATCTGTTCAAACCCATCCATCCATCCAACCATCCATCCATCCATCCCTTCACCCATCCAAACACCCAGTCATCTGTTCAAACCCATCCATCCATCCAACCATCCATCCTTTCATCTACCCAAACACCCAATCATCTGTTCAAACCCATCCATCCAACCATCCATCCATCCTTTCATCCATCCAAACACCCAGTCATCTGTTCAAACCCATCCATCCATCCATCCATTCATCCATCCATCCATCCATCCATCCATCCTTTCATCTACCCAAACACCCAATCATCTGTTCAAACCCATCCATCCATCCAACCATCCATCCTTTCCTCCATCCAAACATCCAGTCATCTGTTCAAACCCATCCATCCATTCATCCATCCATCCATTCATCCTTCCATCCAAACATCCGAATATCCAGTCAGATGTTCCTCTACCAATCCAGCATCCATCCAATCTGTTGAAATCTTCATGCACCACATCCACTTCTGGTCTCTAGTATAAAATGCAGAAGTAGAAACCTGTAACTGTTTAATTTGTTCATTTTCAGTAAACTGTACATTTCAATTAAGAAGGAACTGCTGATGTTTTCGATGTCAAGTGTTGTTCGTTCTGCAGCGCTGAAGCTAGAAAACAAAGACGAACAGAAACGATTGCTTCAGGTGGTAACGAGTAGTTTAATTAATTTTTCTCACATTTTATTACTCATTTATTTTAACAGCAGAATAAATGAAAGCAGTTTGATGAAGTGACAAATGGGTTTGCATTAATGTTGGTATCAAAACAGTCGTAGCTGTGTTTAATTAGCAGCCTGCCACAGCAACTCTGCAGGGGTTCAGATATGTTTTTATGAATTTTTGCTTTATGTTATGAAAACCAACAGTGAAGTTGCAATTAAATAAGGTGTTCTGTATCATTACTTTCATAATATTGTTATTTATCATGTTCTTGTAGTTAAATATTATTCGTATTCAGCTCTTTAAAAATAAAAGGGGAAGAACGGGTGGCCTAGGTATGTCAGGGTCCGTGAAGGGGGCGTGTCCTCTGTGTGTGTGTCAGGGTCAGTGAAGGAGGCGTGTCCTCTGTGTGTGTGTCAGGGTCAGTGAAGGAGGCGTGTCCTCTGTGTGTGTCATGGTCAGTGAAGGAGGCGTGTCCTCTGTGTGTGTCATGGTCAGTGAAGGGGGCGTGTCCTCTGTGTGTGTGTCAGGGTCAGTGAAGGGGGCGTGTCCTCTGTGTGTGTGTCAGGGTCAGTGAAGGAAGCGTGTCCTCTGTGTGTGTCAGGGTCAGTGAAGGGGGCGTGTCCTCTGTGTGTGTGTCAGGGTCAGTGAAGGAGGTGTGTCCTCTGTGTGTGTGTGTGTGTGTGTCAGGGTCAGTGAAGGAGGCGTGTCCTCTGTGTGTGTGTCAGGGTCAGTGTAGGAGGTGTGGCCTCTGTGTGTGTGTCAGTGTCAGTGAAGGAGGCATGTCCTGTGTGTGTGACAGGGTCCGTGAAGGGGGCGTGTCCTTTGTGTTTATCAGAGTCCGTGAAAGAGGTGTGGCCTTTGTGTGTTTCAGGGTCAGTGAAGGAGGCATGTCCTCTGTGTGTGACAGGGTCAGTGAAAGAGGCGTGTCTTGTGTGTCAGTCAGTGTAGGAGGCGTGGCCTCTGTGTGTGTGTCAGGGTCAGTGAAGGGGCATGTCCTCTGTGTGTCCATCTCAGTGAAGCAGGTGTGTCCTCTGTGTGTCAGTCTCAGTGGTGGAGGTGTGTCCTCTGTGTGTCAGTCTCGGTGGTGGAGGCGTGTCCTATGTGTGTCAGTCTTGGTGGTGGAGGCGTGTCCTCTGTGTGTCAATCTCGGTGGTGGAGGAGTGTCGTTAACAGCTTAGCTTAAGCCATCGGGATCTCCAAGGCTGAGTACGAGCAGCAGAACCCACAGTTTAAAACCTCAACCTAACACTCTTATTCTAGTATAGACTGTGTTTACGTGTGTGTGTGTGTGTGTGTGTGTGTGTGAGTTTGTGTGTGTGTGCGCGTGCATTACCTCTTGTCTTAAGTCGAAATTTTTAACCTGTAATCATTTCCCCCTAAATTTCTTGATTTTATTCTACAGTATACAAACTGTTTCATGTTTTAAGAATTTTAATCAAAGTGACTTGTTTTGATTAAAAAAACAACATAGCCAGTTGCTTCAGGTGGTTAGAATGCAGATGAATTCATTATTCTTTCAGCTTGTTTCTTTTAATTCCTCAGAATAAATTAACTTTTAATTTTTAAAATTTTTTTTAGCCCCTGAGAGCTCTAGACAATTTCTTTTCCAACACAAACACTAACCTCCGTAGTTCTAATCAGATAATTATTTTTTCTAAACTTTAAAATTTTTCAAGCAATATTTTGTATTTATTAAAAAAATGCTTGATATATTTGTTGAATTTCTGAGATACACGCATTGGAATGTAAATGTCATGGATTTAAAAAAAAAAGGTTTTTTTTATTGAATTGGTACAGCAATAAGTAAATAAAACATTAATGTTAGTCTTTAAATTTTAGTAATTTACATTTTTTACATTTATTTAACAAAGTATTATATGAAAGGATTCTTCTTCTTGCTGAGAGAAAGTGAAGACAGCTGCGAGCTGGAGAGAACTGGAAAGAACCTTACTGGGCTTTGGGCTGGAAAGCGAGCTGCTTCCTGTCGCACCTTCAGCTTTAATTGGCTGAGCACTGAGTGAGTGAGCGAGGGAGTGAAAGAGAGGAGGGAAGTGATGAAATAAAAAAAAAGAAGTGATTATAAAGGTGTGAGAAGGATGGAGAGAAACACTGTGATGGAGACTAAACCCCCACCGAGCTGCAGAAATGATGAACACTGGTTCGTTTCCTTTTGACAAAATGAGATTCTTGCATCGTGTGTGTTTGAGTGTGTGTGTGTGTGTTTTAATCACACATTTAAGTCAGAAACATGACTCTACAGCCATGCTCGCAAAACTACTTTTGGAGGCGCAATATCAGATTTTCATTTTCCTTCTGCTTTCAGTTTATTTAAGCCCCACCCCCTCAGAGTTTAACCAATTACGATCTCGAGCCTGTCGTCTTCTAACGCAGTGCATCTTCTCCATGAAGGAGTCTGTTCCTTTATTTTTTCCCTATGTTGTTCAGTTACTGAGCGACAGTTTGTTCGATAAGACTGATATTTGTTTGTAAACTGCTTCCTGTTTCTTGCAGTCTGGGTGACGCAGTGGATTATGGGATGCGTGGCTTTATATTAGTAGATACAAACACGTCATGAACAATGACTATATGATTCAGTCGTAATTACGAAAAGCGATGCTTTGTGAAAGCAAAACAAAACTAGCTTGTGCTAGCTTTCAGCCAACGAATCAAACATTTTTAAGCATTTAACTTGTTTTTATTATTCCTTAATAACACATTGCTTTATTTCTTTTTATTGTATTGATTCTATTCTTTTTTTTGCCTATTTTTCTATTTATCATCATTACCAACAACAACCACATAATAATAATAATAATAATAATAATAATAATAATAATAATAAAATACAATTAAATAAAAAAATACAATGAATACAATTATGTGTATTGTTATTTTAGGTATCCCCGCCCTAAATGACACGTTAATTACGCAGCGTTGGACGTATTATTACTCATGTGAAAGACACTAGAGCTGTTATTAATGTTTTTTATTATTAATTCATTTTGTTTTTACACACAACATTCACAGTTTTTTAGCGTAACTGCATCAGTCCTCCTCAGAACACAATTCTAACACAATATGATCCCAGCTCGCTGACTGATTTCCATCAGTTTTGCTGCACTATTGGCTAACTGACAGCAGCTTGTTAGCATCGGAGCCGTTAGCGTCCACGCGTTAAAATGTACCTCAGAAGCAATTTGAGATGCCACCCAAAATCCAAAGCCCACAGATTCCTATGTGATAATCAAAAGTGTTAGTTTACGTTGTACATTGTGAACGCAACATTACACTCCAGACTTCACGTTATTCAAGTTTATGTGTTTACCTTTGAACACTCGTTACTTTGTTTTCGAACCACAAACTTGTCAAACCACACATTCTGGCGTGGCGTGTTTGTTCTCTGGAAGCAGTCGAGCTAGCAGCTGTAGTTTGTTTTGAAGATTTATGCGAATTTAATAATTACTATGACTCAAGGATTTCATTAATTAGCCTGACATCTCCTGGTTCATCAGAAACAAACTTATCTCATGAGTCTAAGATTCTCTCAGGTCCAGTAACCGTGGTTGTACTACTGAACATGGAATTGAGGGTGTTTCAATGTCAGGAAGGTGGAGCTAATGCAAATTAAGTAATTTAGTTAGTAATTTGTACGAATTAATTGCAAATCTTATGTTTTTTTTTTTTTTTTTTTTTTTTTTTTTTTAAAAAAATTTTTTTAACTCGTTTCTTGCCTAGTCACGTTGTCTCAGGTCAGTTTTAGAACTCGGCGCCTCTGATGAAGGAAGCGGTAAGGAATTGGTCTTAGACGTGTTTCCAGAAACATCCTGCAGCACTGTGTTGCTAGGTTACCAAAATATGATTATGTTTACAAACTCTGTTAGAAGACCTGGAGTAAAACTAGTTTTTGTGGAATTTATTTAAAAAGAAACTGAAATCCTCCAGTTATCAGATGAACAAAGAAACGTTGAGAAACATTTTTTTTTAAGACACTTTTTTGTTTTTTTTTGGGCATATGGTTAGACATTCTGTCGTAATACTAGTATTTAATAACGTAGAGCTTTCAGATCTAGATTTGTCAGAAAACGGTTTGAAATGAGTTTGGAAAGTATCTTGTGTCAACACGTGGCTAGGTTATAGATAAATGCTAATGGTCACTAGCCTCAGGATGGAATGAAGAGCAGAGAAGGACAGGAAAGGCAGCTAGCTGTCAATGTAGTGAAAATGAACCCAATTTTAGCCCAGAAATAAGGAATCATCATCTGGGGAGAAACCTTCTGATCGTTTTTATTTAGATCAGCTTTATCATTAATCAGACCGCAGACCTAATCAGAACACATTAGTAGGTCTGAGGTAATACATCTCAGATCTGAAAGGACTAATGTTAGCAACAATTCAAATTGTTAATTTTAGCAAATAGTTCACATTGTTAATTTTAGCAAACAGTTCACATTGTTAATGTTAGCCACAATTCAAATTGTTAATGTTAACAAACAGTTCACTTTGTTAATGTTAGCAAATGTTGTCCATGATGCGTTTTTTGTTGTTGTTGTCTCAAAGAATTGTGAAGCTGATATGACTAACTGGGAACTGTTTGTGTGTGTGTGTCTGTGTGTGGCCGGATTGTGGACGTCATGTTTTGTGTAGAAGGTTGTGTTAGAGGTTGGAGGTGTTAGCTTGGTGTTGCTGTATCCGTCTCCACTACTGCCAATTTTCCCTGTCGGATAAATCCGGCTGGACGCTGTGTTTTTTGGAAGGTCATTCTCTTTCACACTTCCGTCCAGCGCTGAAGGATTTGGGCCAGAAACTTCCCTGAAATGTCCTTAAAAGCCCAGCTGTCACCTTCTTCCACTCAGAGACCCCCTACCAGCTAGCATGTGGTGTTAGGTGGAGAGAGCAAGCTCAGGTCCTTGTGTTTTTGCTCAAACCTGTCATCAGAAATAAACGGATAAAAATGTTAGCTTGTGAGACTAGAAAAGCCAGTGTGTAATCTAGATAAGATTAGACAGCAACATGACACATATCTATAAACTCAAATAGATTTTTTTACTAGCTAGCATGAAAAAAGGGCGTGTGGTAGCCTAGTGGTTAAGTTGTTGGGCTACCAATCGGAAGGTTGTGAGTTTGATCCCAGGTCCACCAAACTGCCACTGTTGGGCCCCTGAGCAAGGCCTTTAACCCTCAAAATTTCACACCAGAATAGCTGAATAATATTTTTCTGAATTTGTCTTCTTGTAAGAGGTTGAAAATGTAGATTTTTAAATAAGATGAGCTTGTGCATATATTTGACTTATCAATATGACTAGCATGGTAATTAGCTAACCTGTAAAGTCCTGGGGAAATGATATAAGATTAGCATGCTATGATCACTGTTTGATATTATGTTATGTTTTTCATACATTATTATTTTCAGTTTGCATGACATTTGATTACTAGCAATCGTAGCTAACTTTTAAACTCGTTGTCAATAGCTAACAAGCTAGCTAAGTTAGACTTGAGGAGTAAGCTAATTCCTGTCAGGATGCCTGAGCTTGCTAAACTCAGCTAATGGTAATTTCAAATAGATTAGGAAGACAGTAGTTTTTAGATCAGAAAGACAGTAGTTTTTAGTATTATCTTTGCTAATAGTTAGCATTGTTATATTCCTAATATTAAGGTTTGTTCTATAGGTTTAGCAACATGTACTGTATATCAGAGAAAAAAAAGACATGGAAATGATAAATTCTTTTAGAAATTGTAAAAGTAACAAACTTTGTCATTTTATATCATACAGCATTGGTTGCTAGCTAGCTAGCATGTCTGTTTGCTGAGATGACTGATGTGAGATGACTAGCAAAGTTTTGAGCTTAGCAGGATAACTAATTGCTGTCCGGATGAATAAGTTAGCTAAACGCAACAACAATTTTTTATTTTCTATTTCTATAATCTATTTTTCCTGTTATTGAATTACTTTTAGTTAGCATGCTAATTACTTACTGAGGCATGCTTTCTATCAGAGAAAGAGAGAGTGAGAGGGTTAAAAATGATGGAAACTTGCACAATCTACAAAGAAGATACCATTTTTGAGGCTTTTTTTAAAAAGGTTTTAAAAAGGTTTTAAAAAGTTTTGACTGTAAAAGAACCTTGTTAGCGTGTTAGCTGTTTCGATAGATGTGCCGTATCAATCCTCTGGGGGAAATCTGGGTTTTATTCTGGATATTTGTGAAATGTTCTCATTTTTATTACGCTGATCTTTACCTGAAAGAATTTTAGTGCACATCAAAACAAAAAGTTTTGCATTGTTCTGTGAGCTGATCGAGGTCAAGCTCTAGCTAGCTGGCTAGGAAGTTTCGATGAGATTAGCATGCTAGTAAGTAAGTAATTGAGAACGCTTGGATTTTTTTTTTAAAGTTTAGAAAGACGAGATTTTTTCCTGTAATAGATTAAAAGTTAGCTTTAATGCTAGTTAAATACTGCGCACTGATTACTGATAGATGTTCTTTGTTAGAAAGAGATTTAATAAAACAGAAGTGAGATTTCAGGTCAGATTAGGACAAACACTTTTCACAGACCCCCCAGAGAGGCAAACCTGCGTCCTGTCCGCCTCGTGGCTGAGGTAAGCGCTTGGTTTCAGCCATCTTGGCTCGCTTTGTTGTTATTGGCTGCCGTTCAAGAGTCTAGACTCTGAGTGAGTCTCTGTATTGTCCAGCCCAAGGCTGTGCATGTGTGTGTGCGTGTGTGTGTGTGTGGTCGGTCTGTAAGAAAAGTAGGCCTTTAGATTAGTCATTAGAGTCGTGTTGAGTGAGTGGTTCAGATTCCTGTTGGAAAGGATGAGGTAATGCGTTACAGAGAAAAGTGAGAGATAAAGACTCAGCGTGGGTGGAGAAGAGAGAAAAAGAAAACAATGTTTACACACTGATGGATTCATCATTACAAGTTTATAGTTAAGAGAAAAGTGAGAGATATAAAAATAGTAATAGAGTGTATAGAGATATATATATAAAAAAGAAAATAACTGAAGTAAAAAAAAAATTCCATTCAATGTGTGTGTATGTTCATTGTCTTATGAGAAAATACTGAGCCTTACAAGAACCTCAGAGCATGACACACAATACATACATACATACATACATACATACATACATACATATATATATATATATATGTATATATATACATGAGACTTTAAAGTAATGAAATATTATAATGTATATATGAAGTAAAATATAAGAATAAAAATAAAAGTAAATACACATTTTATATTATAGACTTTCTGGATTTTAATATCGAATATCAAATTATAAATCTATGTATACACATTAAAAGAAATACACACAGGTATGTTTTGAATTTTGTGGCATGTTTTTCATGAATTATTGTAATTGTGAATTAAGTAATAAAACTGTTTTAGATAATGTAGAGCATGTTATTTTCTTGTTAAAGCCTGACCATGAATATGGGCTCACTGGTTGTTGGTGTCATTTCTTCAGTCAGGCTACAGGTTCGAGCTGACAGGATGGCAAATAATCACTTGAAAATGCAGCAATTATTAAAGTATGAAACAACATGTTCACCGCATGTCAATCAATTCTCATAGGGTGGAACTATTCAAACAGTTCTGACTGGTGATTGAATGCATCCATGTTTTTTTCCCTTTTACTCTGCCCTACACCTGTAATTTCACTTCCTGTTCTTAGCTGAGGGTGATCTGTTACAGCTAGCTAGCTAGTCACTTACTATCGATGCTAGCTACATGCCGGAATCTAGATCTCGGCTATGAGGGGATTTGATGCTGCTTTTTAAGTTTGAGGATTCTTAGAAACTATCCTGAAAATCTGCTCCAACATTCAGGATGAAGTGTAACACTAATAGGTTGATGATGTCAGTTGAAGATGGTAACGTAGTGGCTAACTATCCCTTGTTACCTAACATTAGCCACGGGCTTATAACTTACTTCAATACGTCTTGCTGCAGATCGCGTTTTATTTTTGTTGCTATTTCTTTCTGTTCCACTCAACCGATTCTTCTGCACCTCTACGTTCTTTTATTTGTTTGAAGACGCTCAGAGATGAGGTGAATGATGAGCACGAATAAATTTAGATATGAATAATCTGTCATTTAAATCAATTAGCATATAAAATAATCATTATACATTCATGTTGAAGAAGTGAACATGTCTCGGCTGATTTTTGTGTTGTTGAGGAGGGGATTTTGGGGTAAAGGGGTTTAATTAGGTACAGCTGAGTGCTCACACACACAAACTCACTCACACACACACACACGCACACACCAGGTCTATAATCTGGTCTCAGTCTATCTGGGTGGTCTATGGCATATTCTTGTTTTTCTTGGTTGCCAGCTTTACACACACACACACACACACACACCGACTCCTCGGCCCTGTAACTGAAGCGTCCACCCAAGCAGCTGCCTTTTTTGTCATGGTATGGACAGAAGAAGGGTTTTTTTTTCCTTTTTGAAAATTTTCTCTCCATTAAAGCAGCATGACTCCATTTTATCATTTTCTGATTTTACTGCGTTCAAGCTGCAGGCTTTCTTTTCTTTGTCTCATCAATTTTAAGAGAGTGGGGAATAAAAGAGCTCTGGTGAAAGAGCGACCGGTTGCTTCATGGCTGAACCTCATAACTCTTCGCTTTTCCAAATGATTTATTGAAAATGGACGTCTCATCAGAATGCCCGCTCGGACAATCAGCAATAAAAACGCTAATTGACTTCACTGCTGTCAGTCAGATGTTAGCAGCATTTACACGTGAGCTGGTTAAATCACTGACTCTGAGTGACCAGGTTTCACAGGCCAGAAGAAATGCATCATCATCCCGTAATAAAGAAACTTTAGCTTTCACTGAGTCTTTTTTTTCTTTTCCTTTTTGTCGCCGCAAGTTAAAAATAACACATTAAGGAATTCACTGGATGCAGTGTAATATCTTTTATTGCAAAATGTAACTATAAATAGATAAAAAAACAACAATAAAATATTGTAATAACATTACTGTTATGGTAAAGTAAGCACCTTTCTCATCAGCTCCATGGAGCAGTGTGTCTAATATTGGTTAACACGGTCTAAACTGTGGGTCTAAACTGTGTGTGTGTGTGTGTGTCTGAGTATGTGCCCTGAGTCAGTGGCCTCCACTAATGTGTGTGCTGAACCAGAGCCAGCTGCTTCTAATCTACTCACCACCATGTCCTTTATTGTGTGTGTGAGTGATTTTGTGTGTGTGAGTGTGAGGGAGAGTTTATGGGTGGTATGGGCCACACGTATGTATGTGTGTATGTATATTGCCTATGGTTGCACGTGCGTGTCTGTATTATAGACTCATCTGTGTGGGTTGGTGGGTGGTATGGGACTGCAGATTTCATGTGTATGATTTTACATTTACATTTACAGCATTTAGCAGACTCTTATCTAGAGTGACTTACACAGTCTTAGTTCAGTTTATACACATGAGCAATTGAGGGTTAAGGGCCTTGTTCAGGGGCCCTGTTGTGGCAACTTGGTGGACCTGGGTGGAACTTCGAACCAATGACCTTCTGATCAGTAGTCGAACACCTTAACCACTGAGCTACCACATCCCACAATCACAATTTTTTCCTGTTATTGAATTACTTTAAGTTAGCATGATAATTACTTACTGAGGTATGCTTTCTGTCAGAGAGAGAGAGAGAGAGAGAGAGAGAGAGAGAGAGAGAGGGTTAAAAATGATGGAAACTTAAATAAATAAATAAAACTTAAATAAAACTTAATTTTGTATGTATTTGTGTGTATGTGTTTGTGTATTTCTGTGCATGCATGTTAGTGTGTTCATGTGTGTGCGTATTTGTGCATGTGTGTATTATTGTGTGTGTGTGAGAGTATTAGTGTGTGTGTTTGTGTGTGTGTTTTAGTGTGCATGAGCGTGTTTGTGTGTAATAGTGTGTGCGTGTGTGTGTATTAGTGTGCATGTGTGTATTTGTGTAGTAATGTGCGTATCTGTATTTGTGTGTATGTGTGAGCACATTTGTGTGTGTATTTGTGTTTGTGGGTGCGTGTGTGTATTAGTGTGTGTGAGTACGGTTGCATGTGTATGTATGAGTGTACGTATGTGTTTTTGTATCTGTGTGTGTGTATGTGTGAGCATGTGTGTGTGTCACACAAACACCAGAACAGATAGGCCACTCTAGTAGTAAAAGACATTCATCAGGTTGCTCTGGGTTTGGCCAATCAGTGATGTGCACAGTTCTTAGCTCCGCCCACTTCTCCCTGGACACCTAGAAACCATGTATAGTGTACAGAGTTGAAGCACACTGTCTGACGGCAAAAGAGGAAATCTTCCTTCAGTTTTGTCTTCATGCTAAGGGCTGACTGCTGTCTTGGTGTAGAGACTGAAATGTAACTGGAAATGGATAAATATAAACATACATACTAAATAAAAACAACTGGAATTGTCTGGGATTAGAGAAATAAAACCTACAGGAATACAGTACATCTATCAGTTAGATCTCAGGACATTCATCATGTCAACAACATTGTTTCATTTCCTCTGATGTCACAATATTTCTTTGCTCCTTCTCTTCCTGATAAGGTTTCCAGGTTCCATCTCTCCAGTGCAGGAAGATTGCAGAACAGGATGAGACTGGTGTGATTTTCACTTAAACTTAATTAAAAATATATATATAAAAAATGTCTACAGCACTACACTGTTTTTGAAATAAAAAATAAAATTTTATCTATTAACAAACTAATATTTATTTATAATTATATTATATATTTAGCACTGGAAAGAAGAACAAATATTTTCAAAAATGGCCAAATATGTGAAAATGCTAGCTCTTATCACTTATCTTATAGCAGCTCCTCCAATAAATACTTGAACAGAAAACGTTGCTGCTTGTTTTATGCAAATGAATCACCTTCTGACCAATCAGAAGCAAAGAGAGATATCTTTAGCTATAAAATCTGATGAAACACACACACACACACAGTAGTTAAAGTCATCACTGAGTGTTGATGAGGTGTATCAGCACATCACGTTAATTAATTTAGTCACACAGACTTTTTGAACATTATTATTATGATTATTTGTGTGTGGTGTGATGAGAGGACGGAGACGTAGTGATGATTACCTCAGGACAGAGTTAATGCTTCATTCTGGATCCTAAATGATGCTTGAAATAGGATGAAATGATGGAAAGAGCGTCGGGTCGAGAGCTGACTGAGCCGCGCTATGGAAACGCTGGCGTTTAACATGTGCTCCTTTTGTCTCTCGACCTTTTGACCTCTACAGGGAAGAATCAGGACCAACGCTCATTATTCCACACGACAAGTTAAACACAGTTGTTTTTTATAAAGTTTTTGCGCTAGAATTGCACCTAAAAGAAACTAGCGGCATGTAAGTATGTTTAGTGTTAGCATTAAATCTGACTGAGAAAACAGGAACAGCTCTATGCTATTGGTCTGTACAGTAGTTAATATACTAATATGTGACTAATTAGCATTGACGTATAAGAAAAATCTGACTGAGAACACAGGAATGCTAAACACAAGTCAGTGAGCTTTATTAGCTAGCCAATGACCAGTTGGCTAATTTATTAGTAAGCATGGTGTCTAGCTCTATGCTAACAGTAACATACATTTTATTTTCTTAGTTTATTGTAGTTTTCTGAATTCTGTAGGGGGGGGGGGTCACAGGGCAGTGTGGTTAAATGCAATCATTGATCAAACAATCAGAATAAAGAAATTATAGTAGTGTGACGTTATGACATTAGCGTGCTCCAAGCTCCAAGCTTTATTCTCTTGTTGTCTTGTTTTGGCTTGATTTCCGTGGGGGTTTTAGGTGAAAGTAGACCCTACGCTATGATATCATTTTCCCTGCTCTTGTTTTACAGTTTAAAAAAATCGCAATAAATCATTTTATCATCCAGAACCGATAGCTGATGTACGCTACACTAACTTTCTTAGCTTTATGTCTAACGCAAATAACACGTCGTATGGGAACATTTTACTGCAGATGGATGATGTCTGAGGACACGAGCTGTTCGTGTCTCTGAGTGTTAATATACTGAGATTAGCACAGCAGCTAAACACACTTCTCCAATCGTCCCTTTGTGTCAAGTCTACAAATACTCAGGATTAACGCTAATTAAGCCTTCGAATTCCTCCACGACTCGTTTGGCAGATCATTAAGTCACTCTTTCAGTTGGAAAGCGAGATGGAGAGAGGGATCTCGTCACCTCCTGGTCTTCAGAGGTGACCTTAATTCTCTCTGAGTGCTTAATTAAAGCGAGCAGTCGTGTGAATCCGCCATCGCTTGGCCCTCCGCGTTCCTCTCGTCTGCGTCCGCAGCCCAGCCTTACAGATGAAGTTTTATTCGAAGTGTCTCGGTGAGACGTTTAGGTTTGACGTGTTATTTTCATGCCGTGTCTTCTGGGCGTTAATTAGCTCTGAACAGCGACACATTCATCTTAATCTGAGTCGAGCGCATCATGTATCAGGAGGAGCGGTGGTTCACTGTAAAGCGCTATTCTCAGGCGTGTTAGCTTCCAGCACTGCTAGCAAGAAATTCGGATGAAGTGTTGGGCTGAATAAAGTGAGTGTTAGTTAGTAGTTCAGCTTGCTAGTTTCAGCCACTTCAGGTTATGCTAGCAGACCGTCTTATCTTTGTCTCAGCAGCTAACAGCACTCTCATTGTCGCTAGCGCTGAAGTCACTTTCACCCCAAAGGAAGTCGCTAACTGCTCTCAGGTGGAAAAGAATGTTTCAGTCATGAAAGCAGCAGACAAAAGCTGATCAGAGTTTTTTTTTCAGATGTTTTGATGAAAATTTTAAATGATGCTTTTAAAAGCTAAAACTTTTTAAATTCATGGCGAATTTGTGTAATCCATCCATCCATCCATCCATCTTCTGCCGCTTATCCGGGGCCGGGTCGTGGGGGCAGCAGTCTAAGCAGGGATGCCCAGACTTCCCTCTCCCCAGAGACTTCCTCCAGCTCTTCCGGGGGAATACCGAGGCGTTCCCAGGCCAGCCGAGAGACATAGTCTCTCCAGCGTGTCCTAGGTCTTCTCCGGGGCCTCCTCCCAGTTGGACATGCCCGGAACACCTCCCCAGGGAGGCGTTCAGGAGGCATCCGGAACAGATGCCCGAGCCACCTCAGCTGGCTCCTCTCTATGTGGAGGAGCAGCGGCTCTATTCTGAGCTCCACCCGAGTGACCGAGCTCCTCACCCTATTTCTAAGGGAGCGCCCAGCCACTCTGCAGAGGAAACTCATTTCAGCCGCCTGTATCCGGGATCTTGTCCTTTCGGTCATGACCCAAAGCTCATGATCATAGGTGACTATGGTTATGGTCATGGATTTGTGTAAATTTATTGTTATTTACGTTTTGAAATATAGCAACTCTCCAATAAATATTGTGAATTCAGGGACATCGCTGTGTATTGTACCGTGTGTGGTGTTGTGTTTTGTGGTGTTGTGTAGCATTGTGTGGTGTAGTATTTTGTAGTGTTGTACAGTGTGGGGTAATGTAGCATTGTGTAGTGTTGTTTAGCCTTTTGTTGTGTAGCATTTTGTTGGGTAGTGTTGAATTTTGTTGTGTTGTATAGCATTCTGTAGTGTTGTACGTTGTGGGGGAAGTGTAGCATTGTGTAGTGTTGTTTAGTATTTTGTTTTGTGTCATTGTGTGGTGTATTTTGTTGTGTTGTATATCATTTTGTAGTGTTGTATAATGTGGGGTAGTGTTACATTGTGGGGTGTTGTGTGGCGATGTTTTGTGTAGTGTGTTTTATGTAGTGATGTGTAGCGTTTTGTTGTTTAGTGTTGTATTTTGTTGTGTAGCTTGTGTAGTGTTGTTACTTTGTGTGAGTGCTCATGAGCATGAGGAATCTGTAGATAGATATGAATGGGTGTCTATCAGGTGAAATCAGAGCTGAGGAGGTGAAAATCGAGGTCAGAGAAGCTGAGCGGTCCGAGTTCAGTAACCGGAGGAGATCAGATTTAGATCTGGTTGCGTGACAGATGTCCAGCAGAGCAGAGAGTCTCGTGTAATGGATTAAGACACAGGCGACCTGCGTAATTCATTCCAACCAACCGTCCCGAGTTTCAACCTTCTGTGAGGCGCAAGTCATTAAGTGATTGAGTTTCCTGAATGTTCAGCAGATGTAGTGCCTGGAGGCAGCTCACACACACACACACACACACACACTGAAGAAAGGCTTTTCAGTGGGCTCTGGACGACAGTGTGGTGCTCCAGGTGGAACACGTGTATGGTCTCTGCGTGTGCTCTGGCTTTGTATTGTTCCTTCAGAGATAACGTTTCACCAGCAGCTGCTACCTTCAGCTACTTCTCCTGACACGCAGCACACGGAAACCGAACAAATCATCATGTAACCGCTAAACATATAGAAACGTCTCATAAATGAACAGAAATGGCTTAAAACATCTCTACACATTTATCCTCATTAAATATACCAGGTCCTATAAATATTCACGAATATGCTAATGTGTGCACGCCTGTACGACATTTTTGGTCCTTCTGGTCTTTATTTTAGGCAACATAGCTAGCCATCCATTTTCTTTTTCTTTCTTTTTACAATTTTTTCTTTCTTTTTCTTTCCTCATTTGCCTTTCTTCTGTTCAATATTTTTCTTTCTATTAATTCCTTTTCTTCTATTTAATTTTTCTGATTTGTTTTCAAACCGTAATTTAACAGCAAACCGCATATCATAAGGTTACGTTCCATGACAATCACACCCCGTTCTTCAATAGTGGTAGCTAATGTAGCTAGGTAGCTAGTTAGTTCTCGGTTATGATGGAACTCATCAGTATGGAATGATTCACACAGGAGTCAACAGGAAAGGAGAGAATCATGGTCACACACAACTCAGTGAATTGTGGTGATTGATACAGATTCAGTGACTGTTTTAAAAAGACTGAATTGTTTGTAAGTGAATCACATTTACTTTATAATACTGTGGAATTGATTCTTGTCGTCATGTCTTACAGAATCACGAGGAATCAGATGGTTTGGAATTTGATCATATTCCAGATGTATCCAGAAATAGCAGAATGGGCGACTGCTGAATCTGTCCACCACTTCCTGTACAAGATTATCTTATCTTTCCTCTTTCAGCTCCCACACCATGTGATCCTGCCATTCTTCAGTGAAACATCGGTCGCTCCCAAATCCAAAAACGTCCTCCAGACGTCCAGACGTTCTTGTTTCATACCCTGTCTGTTCAGATCCTCCTTTTCCTAAACTTACTGGTTTAGAGCTGTGGTGGATTCAGAGCCTATCTTGGGATTTGCTGAGCTCAAGGCAGGGATACACCCTGAAACACACACACACACACACACACACACACAGACTGGACCCGGTGTTTTGGATCGATTCTGAATCCTTCACACGCAGCTGATAAGCAACAGAGGATGTGAGATGATTACTCATAGATATGATGGAGTTAGATTAGGGAAGATTATCACGTGTTACCATAGCAACATTGATTAAAACAATATAAACATGTCACTTATAAATAAAATGATCAACAGTAGGCTGTAATACTGGAGCACCATCAAATCTAGTGTTTCCCCTCCTCTCTCTCGTACTTTAAACCTCTCTGTCCTTCTAACTGTCTCTCCTTTCTGATTAACTGTGTCTATTCTCTTATCTGTCTCTCCTGTTTTTGTCTGTGTATCTTGTGTACCTGTATCACCTCCTGTGTCTCTTACTGTCACTCTGTCTCTCTCTCTGTCAGTCTCTCGTTTGTCTCTTCATGTATGTGTCTTTATCATCTGCCTGTTTCTCTCCTCCTGTATGTCTCTGCTTCTGTCTGTCTCTTTATCTTAAATGCTCTCATTTAGTCTGTCTGTCTTTCATTCTATTGCATTCCATCTTTCTCTCCTACTGACTCTCTCTACTTGTCTGTCTACGTTCCTATGTGTCTTGTGTTCTGTCTTTTCTTCTATTGCTCTCCATCCATCTGTCCAGCTGCCTACTTCTGTCTGTCTCTCCTCCAATGTTGTGTTTCACTATCTGTCTCTCTCCAAAATGTGTCTTCAGTTTTGTTTCTCTCTGTTTCCTTCCTTCAATCCATCCATCCATCCATCCATCCATCTATCAGTTTCTGATTTGTTTATGGTCTGTTCTAAAGCAATCTAACAGCCCTGAGTGATAGATACAGATAGAAGCATGTTAACAACCGTTCTGTTTTAAATGCCTTTAAAATAGCAGAATGCAGTTCAAGTTGAGGCTGTTTTAGGCAACGGGTGTGTGTGTGTGTGTGTGTGTGTGTGTGTGTGTGTGTGTGTGTGTGTGTGTGTGATTGAGATTCCTGTGGGAGATTTTTACTAGACGTTAATGAACTCCACTTGGTGCAGGAGAGCGTGTGTGTATTCCAGCGGCGGGGGTTCAGGCGAGTTCATTGCTCTGAGCTTTTCTAAATGAACGACTTGTAAAAGCAACCAAACTCGCAGGCGTTCTCTCGTTCGTAGCATTTTTTTTGGCGGAGAGACGGAAACGGATCTGCAGTCCACCTGAAGACAGCGGCGTGTTTTAACACTAACACTAGTGGTTGCTGGTTGTTCTGTGAAGGCTGCACTGCTCCTGTTTACTGGCTGAACTCAAACGCATGCAGACCTCACATACATACATCAGTGATGATCTGTTCACTGATCAGTGTAACCTGCTTTAGAAGAACTTAAATAAATAAATAAACTGAAATAAGTCAGCTAGCACTGCAAAGCTTTGTGTTGATGATGTAAGGTAAGGGGGTTTTGAGGGTTGTCCCAAAAGCTTCAGCTTTCAGCGCTTCTATGATGTAGCTCATGTTTGGGTTTTCCTGTGCTGCTGGCTGCCACTCAACTTTATGTCTTTATTTTCTCCAAACCTGTCCTTTTTCTACTTCATCTGTCCATCCACTGGTTTCCTTAAATGGCTTTGTCTTCATTTGAATATTGTTTTTTTAGTGAGGTCATGGATAAGATTTTTTTTCTGATGACTCCTTCATGCAGATCACGTTGTTCACAGAGCTGCTGTGTAAGCTACACCTTCATAAAAGTTCTTGCTGTCATATTGGTCTGCTCTATCATCTATCACATATTTACTTGACGTTCTTAATGAAATTGAATGAAAATTGTCAGCTGGAAAGCGTTTTCTTTTTATAGCCCTGCTTTGTTGGCATCAATTAGCATGATGTTCAGATCCTTAGTCAGCTGCTGTGAGGAGCCCATGGCTGCTGAGTGTTAGCACAAGGTTTGACGAGTCAGAGAATTTATTACGCTCTGGATATGTTCTTCCTAATGACGGTTCTTGACCTGTTTAATGAGTCCTAATGAGTCAATTAAGGCCCAGCTTTTGCAAATTCCACATTGTTATTTTATTTATTTATTTATTTTCGTTCATCATGTATAAAGTATGTCTGCGTTAACGTTTGCAAACAGAAAGTTAATTGAATTTAAATGTTTAATATGTTTTGTAATGTAATTTGAATAGGGGTGCCTAAACTTTTGCACACACCTGTTTTGTTTTTTTTTTTGTTTTTTTTTTAGATTTTAGTGCTGTGTGAGATTTGGAGTGATGAGTTAGAAATTTGAGAAAAGAGGGATAATAAATTAGAGGTGGGAAAGAAAGAAAAGAAAAGATTAGAAGTGAAGAAGTCATCAGTGAACTCACATCACCCTTCAGCTCGGCAATAATTTGCCTTTATAAGCAGCGATTACTGTGTGTAACTGCCTAGAAACTCAAACACACACACACACACACACACAAGGTCGTCTGGTGTAAGCAGGCCTTGTCTGAACCTCGTTGTGCTGCCAAACCTCACACCTCTGTGATTACAGCCTGTTTACATAGAAGGGACTTTCCAGGCCGGTGTTCATGCCCCGGTTTCTGTTAAGGGTAAGAGACATGCTTACATTCTGAGAGAGACAGACAGAGAGACAGGTTTAATTTTTAAAAGTAGAGACAGAGAGAGAGACAGAGAGAGAGAGAGAGAGACTTTTCAAGTGACCTTTTTCACATTAGATCATGGATGGACAGAATAGATACTGAGAGAGATACTGAGAGAGAGAGAGCAGCAGAAAGAGATTTTGTTTATAGTGAGAGAGAGATACTTATATACATAGAGAGAGATAGATAAAGAATGCTTTGCCAATACTGTAGAAGTGTATGGTCATGCCAATAAAGCTTGTTAAAATTGAAAGCTGAGCTACAGAGAGAGAATTTTGACTTTTAAGTGACCTTTATTTTCAAGTCAGAGAGAGGTGTGTGTGTGGAGGGGGTGTTTTTCCTGTCTTGTGTGTCATGCCGATACTCGCTGAAGTGCTACACAGTGTGTTGATATTTAACACGTGTCTGTTTGATGTTGATATAGCAAAATGTGTGGTGGAGTCGATTATTTTAACGGCACATTTCCTTGAACGGTTTACTCCTCATACACCACAGAAATTCAACACTGATTATAATTCAGGTCTCTGGTATAAAGTCATGTAGCTAGTACAGTTAGCTCACATCACTAATCTAATCTGAGAGAGAAGATGGAATGAAACCGAGCATGAAGACGAGTTAAATATCTTTAGAACATCTGTAACAGCTAATATTCTTCACAAAAAAAATAAAAATAAATGAATAAATAAATAAAACAGCTAAACTGGACAAAGACTCGTCTCTGTAGCAGTAGCATCTCCTTCCTCGAATCACTGTGTGTGTTTGTGTGCATGTTTGTGTGGGTATGAATTGATTAGGCTCTGTGTGCTGTGAGTCGGAGATTATTAAGGTTTAACTGTCCTGTGTGTGTGTCTTTGTTTTATTAGGTTATTAAACGTTTCTGAATGTCAGCGTGCTATTAACCTTGAGATAATGTGGAGATCCAGATAAATGCTTCATCAAGTCATTTATTTTACTACATTTCATTTTGGGCTTGGAAAGATTTTCTTTTTTATCTGGGGCATATTTCTTTGAGGAAAATAATCTGTGTTAAAAAAAGAGAAGATAAGATCACCAAACAGAGACACAGGAATGAATGCAACTGCGCTAAATGTTCTTAATGATCAGCATTAGTTAGCTAGCTAAAAGTTTAACACCAACTGAGAAGTGTGAGCTAGTTTCTAGCCTTTATCCTCTGGCTAAATTATGTGTTATCGACATCTGTGAGGACGTTTTAGCTAGCTAGCTAGTTCACCAATCACAGTGAAATGTCAGCAAGCTATTGAAGTGTTTAACTCTTAGCTAGTTAACTTGGTTTATGATGGCAGATAGCTAAGATTTGATCAGTGACTGTAAGGTGTTAGCTAGCTAAAACTTCCTCATGGTTGGTTAAAAGCTTGACTAGCTGGCCATTAGGAAGTTTTTGCTAATGATAATTGACAGCTAGATAGCTAAAGAGTTTATTAAAAACCTGTGAAGTATTAGCTAGCTAGATTTATGTTTATTACAATTAGCTAGATACATTTGAATAGCCATTTTGACTGATTATTTAAATAGATAACGGGGCATGAAAAGTACGAGCGAGGTTGATAAAATACGGAGACGGGGCAAAATTTGTTGTGGGGGTGGAATCATAATGGCCACCTCTATAATTTTTCTTTTTTTTATGTTTGTTGATTGACAGGAAGTTGCACGTCAGCATGTTTGTGTTCAGTCAGTGCAGATCTACCTAAGGTCAAAGGTCATACCAAAAACCATATTTTTCATCTTGACAGAAGAAGACCAGAGAGCATGGGAGTGTTTTCTGCACCTTGATGAAGAAAATATCTCTCTGTGGGCTGTGACTAAAGAACCCTACAGCTAACCAGTGGTTATGTAACCAAGCATAAGGAACTGTGATTGATCACGATGTTCACGTCGGGACTCGTCAAGGAAACAGCAACGAGGAGGAGGAGGAAGATTCATCCTGAGTCACTGAGTGAAACTGAGGTAAATAGAGAGAGGGAGAGGATGAGTCAGTGTTCCGGTGTTTGTGTGTGCGTTTACACTACGCATGCTGAGCAAATACACAGTGAGGTTTACACTCCAAAGGATTTTGGACTGTCATGAACTAAACATGTCTTCAGGAGAGAAATTCTGCTAACGCTAACCTGCTAGCTAACATGATCAACATAACGTTAAATGGAATCATAATTGTTTTGAATTTATGCAGCTAGCTAGCACTAGCACTAACACGTGCTAACCTGACAGGATTTCTGAGACGATGTTTATAATTTTGTACCGCTAATACTAACTTGCTAACAAGACAAGGCACTCTGAAAGGATTTCTGAGAGGATCTTAGCTATAACATAAGCTAATTTGATAGAATGATTTGAATGAGCTAACCCAGTACCTAACACGAGCAAATGTAGAATGGGTTTTTAGGAAGAATTTCAAATCACATTCATACATTTCATATTTTTTTCTTCTGGTGTTAAGCATCTAGCTGCTATGAGCTGATATGGCTGAATTATGAGAGAAATCTCATGTTTCTTTGTAACCCAAGCCCGCTAGGCGACATGAACTGATCTGACTGGATTTCTGAGAGGATTTATCTTTTTGTTCTTAATTTTCTCAGGATGAAACCATTTAACTGAGGATTCAAGGTTACATACCTTGAAAGTTAGCACAAGTTACAAAATAAATAAGTCAGAGTAATTCTTTAGCAAAACTGATGTCTATCATAAGCTAACACTAGCTCACAATCTAATCATAACCATTAGTCTTTTTTATTTCTAATCACTTATCCAACATGGGGTATTACCTTCCTTTATAAACGTTTACTGCTGAAGCTAATCTGTAATCTAGTTAGCTAACATGAACAAACCTGACCAGATTTAGAAGAACACTTTTAAATTTTTGTTCAGAAATGCTTGCATTTTTAAAGCTATCCCAGCTAGCAAAAATGAGAATTAGCAATGTTAACTGATACACTAAGAGTATAAATATTTTATATTTGCTGTGGTGTGAATATTTACATTTCAGCAGAAATGTAGCTTTCATTAATGATAAAGCTAGTAACCATGGAATTATCCATGCTAGCAAAGAGAAGTCTGTATTTAGCGTTTAGCCATGCCAACACACTGTTTTTGGTGTGAAACTTTTCTTCATCCTGTGACGACACCTAGCAATCAGAAAGCCAAAAATGGACCTCTTTATGACGCCCTGCAGCTATTAAAGGTCCTGCAGAAGCATCTCCGTCTGCCTCCAGTGCAACCCGGCCCAGTCGGGCCTGGGAAAGAAATAATCCTGAGAGGTTTTCTCTGAGAGACCGAGCGCGCTTGAAGCTGGTTATTACATGACGGTCCAGCCCAGACAAAAACGACAGGGAGTGGTGTTTGGCTCATAAAGCACAGCTAATGTGGCTGGATTATTGATCCTATCACAAAGGGCAGGTAATGAGCTGACTTTAGGTGCTTCCTGCCCTCAAACTGTTTTGCTCTTATTTTGAGTCCCATCAGACCAGCTGCTTCAGCTCCACAGCTCCTTCAGAATGGTTCATATGGAGCTGAATCGTTCCTGACAAAAGTATTCAAGAAAAAAATATCTTTAAATAAAATGTAACTAAAATAAAACAATCAATTTTCACTCCCATTCCTTGTTTCCATGTCTTTTTTCCCCCCCTTTGTCTTGATATTAATGATAAAACAGCGCTGTTGAAAAGCACAGACATTGAAGACTCCTTCCATGAACAAGTCATTTAAAAAAATAAATAAAATACTCTCGCACGCCTTATGACCAGTCAAAATCCAGCACTGTAGCACAATTTTTTTTATTTTACAGAGATAATATTTGTAATTATTTTTAATATTGATTTTATTAATAAAATGAATTTTATAAATTTATTTCAAATTGATTTATTTTTATTTTGCTAGTATTTTTCTTCTGATTGATTCAGAGCAGGTACGTGATGTAACTGGGTGAAAAGATTCTTGTGAAAACTTGCAGAACAACAAGAAGTGTGTGTGTGTGTGTGTTAACAGGTTTGGGTGTGTGGAGTCGCTTATAAATCAGGAGGTTATAAGATAAACTCAGATCCATGTGTTCTAAAGGGGAACAGGAGCACAAATCCAGGGTCAGCGTTAGAAACCCAGGGGTTAACTTTATCGTGGGTGGTTTTGGGAGAAAACTCTCCTTTAAGCCACAAGGAGCCCTGCGGCTTTTGCTAACCATTGCTGGAAAAAAAAGAAGTGATCCAGAACTGTAGCTGTGTCTGTTTTGTTTTAGCTGTATGGAGCTCTCCAGGAGAAGTTCATGCTGAGGTCACAGGGAAAGACCTTTTTGGGAGGCAGCGTAGGCGCAAAACCAGTTTCTTCTGAACCTTTGCCTGAACATGTCCCGTGAGACCAGTGGGGTTGGAATGATTGCGTCTCGGAGGAAGGCGCCGTTCCGAACCCCTTTGCCCAGATCCGTCACGCTAAACCGTAAACAAGCCGATCTGATACGGAGATGGTGAACGTGACCCAGCAGGTACACCTAGATGAAGACTGTAATCAGCGTAATGGCTGCGCCGATTAATAATGAACGTAGCTTTACTATATTACATAAACGAATACACCCCTCCCCTGCATACAGCCGTTCGCTGATGGGTGGTCATGGCAACCCATTTCCCATAGTTTTTGCCGGTTTCCTAAATATTAAAATGCTATTTAACAGGACATACAAAAGCGACACATGGCTTTGTGATTTGTGTTTTGTTCTGTTAGCTTAGTTACATTAAAATCTTTTGGGCTGGTAACTGATGAATAATGTAGCTGTTTATCTCGTTTTTTGTTCTTATGTTAGAAATTGAAGCTGTTTTTATTAAAATAGGCACTCTAACCTGCTGTCTGTAGATACAAATGTACATTAGTCAGCAGGTAATAATTTTTGATTGGTAGAGGTTTGACTGGTTGCAGCTGAACTCAGCTGAGTGTTATGTGATGATGAGTGTGTGCTAACAGGTTTAATTGCTCCGGTAAATTAAAACATCTTGGTTAAAGAGAAGGAGAGGATCCCTGTGCATGTATTTATGTAAGTACACTGTGCCGTTTATTTGTATTTTTTTAATGTCGACCAACCCGTCACGTCTAACAGGCCGAACCTGATCTAAGCAGTGTACGCTTAGAGAATAATCATTACTGAAAACAGGTCAATCCAAACCTCCTGACTGTTCCCAACATGAACACATTAATACAACGTTCCTGTAATACGACACGTGGCCCGGGTGGAAGACGGTGCAACTGTTGCATCATACAGGCTGCAAAAGGGCAAGTTTTACAACCTATAGTTTATTTTTATTAGTAATTTACTGTACGAGTTGTGTATCACATGCAGTCATACAAGTCACACAAACTCGTGTAGTATGAATAACCATTTAAATGCTTTATAGTGTATTACAAACATTAAAGTGTATTCTATGTCATAATCTATCCCTCATTGTGCTTTGCCTTATAGTGTAATATAGGCCTCATTACAGGCTGTATATTGTATATATAATGTATCATGACTTGTAGGTTTTACTCAGTTGTAGTAATATAGACCTCATAGTGTTATAGCTTGTCTTATAGCTCATTTTGTGCATTTTTTTTAAATGTTAGACCTGAGAGAAGTGAGGAAATGACAGCAGTCCGGTGGTGCAGAGAAAGAAATGAGCAGCATGAGAGACACGACAGCTGATAGTATTTCCCTAACGTCTTAATAAACTGTCCGATTTGTTTATAGATTAAAAACGAGCTGTCACTGCCCCCTCTCTGCTGCTTCTCTGCACTGACGTCAACCTGTCCAACACTCCTGTGCCACGTTCAGGAGCTGCAGAGTCATCAGCTGTGGCTCCGCTGTGGCTCCGTTCCTCATAGAACTTATTGTTGTGAAAGTCAATTAAGCACCAGGCTGATGGACAGTTTGTTGATAAAACATCTGGTGTTTTGCCCAATGTAGAGCATTATAAAGCCTGTAATAATACTGGTAGTGCACTGTGAAGCATGTAATAATTCCCATAGTGCATTATAAAGCTTGTACTAATCCCTGTAGTGCATTATAAGGCCTGTAATAATCCTTGTAGTGCACTATAAAGTATGTTCTAATCCCTGTAGTGCATTATATATAGTGCACTACAAGGATTATTACAGGCCTTATAATGCACTACAGGGACTACATACACTACAAATGATGTTCTAATCCCTGTAGTGCATTATAAATCCTGTAATTATCCTTGTTTAAAGCATGTAATAATCCCTGTAGTGCACTATGAAGTATGTGCATTATAAAGCCTGTACTAATCACTGCAGTGCATTATAAAGCCTGTACTAATCCCTGTAGTACATTATAAAGCCTGTACTAATCCCTGTAGTGCACTATAAAATGTGTACTAATCCCTGTAGTGCATTATAAAGCCTGTGATAATCCCTGTAGTGCATAATAAAGCCTGTATTAATCCCTGTAGTGCACTATAAAGTATGTACTAGTCCCGGTAGTGCATTATAAAGCCAATAATAATTTCTGTTGTGCATTATAAAGCCTGTAATATTCTCTGTAGTGCACTATAATGTAATAATCCCTGTGGTACAATAGCACCTATAATGCACTATAATAAGTCTAATAATACATTATAAGAAAAATGCAAAATGCCACCAAATCAGACACAGAAACATGTCTGAAGGTTAGTGCGTGTGGATAATGTAAGCATTTTATGACCTTCAGGCCAAGTGAGTTTGGAGAAATAAAAATAGTCCTGAACTTGATATCAAAGGCCTTTTCTCATTTGCTTGGGTTTATTTGAGGTGTATGACCTCAGTGTGGAATTCTCCCACGTTCTCTCTCTCTCTCTCTCTCTCTCTGTGTGTGTGTGTGTGTGTGTGTGTGTGTGCTAGCCAAATCGCATGACTCAAGCTAGGACACACTTGAAGGAACGCTTCATTCCTCCTCCCATTTTATTTTGCCTTGTCATGCAGCTCGGTGTAAAGAGTCTGGGATAAAAATTGTTTCAATTTTCCTCCTGATGCTAATTCCACCATCTAATTTCTATCATTGTAACCTTTTTCGTTTTCACGTTGCAAAACAGAGCGAGATCGCCATTGATGTGCGTAACACGGGAAAACTTCAAAACCCTTTGCACTTGCAATCCATTAGTTTGAAAGCTCGACACGTGAGGTGTATGCGATGAATAATAAATGCGATGTTGGCTGTGTGTCTGTGGGCTAGACGGAGGCTCATGAATTATGGATTGTTATTCCTGGCTAAAGCGTTCAAACAGCAAAGTGGCCCTCGTGGTGCTTCCATTTTCTTTCCCTCCTGTTTGATCTCTCCTCTCTTAACTCTGCTTTTTTGCTCTGTGTGCTAATCGTTAGCTGGCGCTAAGATCGTCGGCCCCGGCGTTATTAGCCCAGAGCCCCACGCTGCTTTTATTGCTGCTTGGAAACACACTAGACTCGACTGGAGACGCGGCAGAGGAGGAAGAACAGCGTCTGGTGTCGTCTCCTTTCACAAAGAGCACCGAGATTAAACAGGAGCGAGAAAAACGGATGACTCTAAAGCCGCGGGCCGGGCAGGAGGGGTGGGGTGGTGGGGGGTTTGCTATTTAGTTGGAGCTCAGTCTATCTGCACAGATCTCTGATTATTATTTTATTATCTGGTGCCACTAAAGTGCAGATTTGGACCTTTTGCTTTTAAATTTAGACTTTAGCACATTTTTTCAGCAAATTTGTCCCCCTTTTTTTGGTTTGGTTTTTTTAAGCTGTAAATGGTGAACAGAATTTAGCGTTCATGTTCTCACTCCGTTGCCAGGTACGTACTTAACACATAGGCGTCCAAGAGATTATACTCAGAGGGGGAAAAAAAAAGAATGAAGATAAAGGAATGGAGAAGTGGAGGATGAAAAAAGCTCTAATGGACGTGTTTGATCTGCCGTGTTATGCTAATTTTTAGAATAATTTGCTCTTTTATTCCTGATCTTTTTATATTTCCAATTAAGGCAAAGCTAAACAATGTCGCAGTGCACTTTACTCCCATATCAGTTTTTATTTTTATTTTGTTTTAATAATTTGAAATAATTTTCTTAAAAATAAGTCTTAAAAATTGCAAAAGTTAATTCAAATATCAAGTAACGTTCTAATTTCACATTGTTTAATTAAATAACAGTAATTACTATTAGAATTAAAATGAGAAATGTAAATATTTAACTTTTAAAGAATCTACGTAATCATTAAAATGACCAATTAAATTTAAATTTTTATTTTATTTTATTATTATGATTCTTTTTTGGTGGACATAAAATAAAAATATTAATAAATAAATAATTTTGTTCTGAAACTTTTGGCTATATTTGTATACAGAACAGAATGATTGCTTGGTGCCACACTGAGCAAGATACACATGCTGAAATCAAAGCAATTCCACGCTTCGGAAAAAAATAGGGGGGCAGAAACTCCGCCCATTAAATGGAGGCAAACATAATACTTCATAATGTTACTTTGTTAGCTTGTGTGTAGTGAACACCTCCAAAAAATAAAGTGCGCTTCGAAATCAGAAGTGAGGCGTCGCCGTGATTGTGGGTGAGTGCCGAACAAAAAGAACGGTTAAGAAGAAACGGGGGGCGGAGGAGTGGAGAGAGGGTGATGGAGAGAGAGAGAGAGAGAGAGAGGGGACCCCTCGTCCTGCTTCCAAATGGAAATCAATCTCCCAAAAAAGAAGGCTCATTAGTATTCAGCTCACGGATGCCTCCAAAATACACCAGGAGGAGGGGGAAGCGTGTGTTTGGGGGGAGGGGGGTGTGTGGGGTGAGGGAACCAGGGGGGCCTGCTACAAACCAGGAGGAGCCCCGAAAACACGACGAGGAGGTTCAGAGGGAGCAGGTTTATTAGTGATGGTGACAATGTGTTTAAGATTCATGAATAAAAATAGATTTTAAAAATGTTTGTCTTCAGGTGACACTTAATTACCACCCAGGGTTCAGTCCATCAGACGTGTGGGCTTTCAATCTGATGGGATTTTTCCATAATTTTCAAGTCAGTTTTATGTTACAGTTTACATAAACATTTCACACACACAAACACACACACACACACACACAATTCCATCACACCCACCACATCACCCAACATGAAAAAAAGTGCAACATGAAATGTAGAGCTAGTGTAGGAGGCGTGGCCTCTGTGTGTCAGTCTCAATGCAGAAGGTGTGGCCTATGTGTTGGTCTCAGTGTACGAGGTGTGGTCTCAGTGTAGGAGGCATGGCCTCTGTGTCAGTCTCAGTGTAGGAGGCGTTGCCTCTGTGTCAGTCTCAGTGTAAAAGGCATGGCCTATGTGTCAGTCTCAGTGTACGAGGCGGGGCCTCTGTGTCGGTCTCAGTGTACGAGGCGTGGCCTATGTGTCGGAGTCATTGTAGGAGGAGTGGCCTATGTGTCGGAGTCATTGTAGGAGGCGTGGTCTCTGTGTCGTTCTCAGTGTAAAAGGCGTGGCCTATGTGTGGGTCTCAGTGTACGAGGCCTGGCCTCTGTGTCGTTCTCAGTGTAAAAGGCGTCGCCTCTGTGTTAGTCTCAGTGTACGAGGCGTGGCCACTGTGTTGGTCTCAGTGTACGAGGTGTGGCCTCTGTGTCGGTCTCAGTGTAAAAGGCGTGGCCTATGTGTTGGTCTCAGTGTAGGAGTCGTGGATTCTGTGTTTGTCTCAGTGTACGAGGCGTGGCCTCTGTGTCGGTCTCAGTGTACGAGGCGTGGCCTCTGTGTCGGTCTCAATGTAGGAGGCGTGGCCTCTGTGTCGGTCTCAGTGTAAAAGGCGTGGCCTATGTGTCGGTCTCAGTGTAAAAGGCGTGGCCTATGTGTCGGTCTCAGTGTACGAGGCATTGCCTCTGTGTCGGTCTCAGTGTAAAAGGCATGGCCTATGTGTTGGTCTCAGTGTATGAGGCGTGGCCTCTGTGTCAGTCCCAGTTTAAAAGGCGTGGCCTATGTGTTGGTCTCAGTGTAGGAGGCGTGGCCTATGTGTCGGTCTCAGTGTATGAGGCATGGCCTCTGTGTCGGTCTCAGTGAAGGAGGCATAGCCTCTGTGTCAGTCTCAGTGTAGGAGGCGTGGCCTCTGTGTCGATCTCAGTGTAGGAGGCGTGGCCTCTGTGTCAGTCTCAGTGTAGGAGGCGTGGTCTCAACATAGGAGGCGTGGTCTCTGTATAATGTGTCAGTGTAGGATGCGAGTCATCTCAGTGTCAGTCTTGATGTATTAGGTGCGGCCTCTGTGTGTCTGTCTCAGTGTAGGAGGCGTGGCCTATGTGTGTCTGTCTCAGTGTAGGAGGCGTGGCCTCTGTCAGTTTCAGTGTAGGAGGCGTGGCCTCTGTGTCTGAATAATAATAGTTTCTGAATGAAGCGGTTACTATGCCGACCATGATGTATATTTGAGCATAGGCATTAATGTGGTGAAAATATTTTTAATTAAAAAAAGGTGGGAAAAATGAAGGCAGTTTTGACCTTTTCTTTAAAGCAGTGTAATACGTAAATATCTACTTCTTTAAGGAAACTTGGTTAATTTCTTTAAAAATCTAAAATATTATGATTTCTTATGAAATTACAGTTGCTTCGATGGACAGAGGGCCGATGGGGTAAAGAGAAATTTGTTTGGGGTTTTGTGTGTGTGTGTGTGTATGTGTGTGCAGGAGGGGCCCCATTTAAAATTCTAAACCCACCTTCTTAAAAAAAAAACACAGGACTTGTTTTCACCTGCTGTCACCTCAACAGAGTAAAAAACCCAGCAGGCGGCAATTAGAGGCTCACGAATAAAACTGTCCTTAAAAAAAGTCGCCTGACTGTTTCTTGTTGTGATTAATGAAAGCCTTCGTTTGTGTTTCTTTGTTAACAGCATCGCCATCGTTCACTCGCTCAGGGGTGAAGAGGTATAACAGGAATGTTACCTTTGTATGTAGAGAAAAATGTACAGAAATATTTTTTAATATTATTATTATTATTATTATTATTATTATTATTATTATTATTATTATTATTATTATTATATTTTTTATGTACTGTTTAAAGATAAAGCTTTGATTGTGTAGGGAATAAAATATATAAAATATTTAATGTTAAAAATGTTTTAAATTAAATGAACCAACTAAAACTTTTTACTTTTTATTTTTTTCAAAATAAAACATTTTTATTAAAACATGTCTGGAAAAAAGCACAGTGTTCAACTTTTATTTCTTTTTTATGATCCATGACAAAATAATTCTATTACAATTTTACACAAATTTTATCAGATGCTGGTATTAAATTGTAATATTTAATTATTGTGCATTTTGAGAAAAGGCTAAAAATTCATTGCAATTTAAAAAAAATAATTATATGATTGTAATAATTTAGATTTTTCTCTCTTTATTCTGTCACTTGATGGAAAAGCGTAATTCTTTTTTATTACCATGGTTACATCCTAACACAGCTACATAATGTTGATGACGAGAAATATATAGGAAAACAACAGATGCCTTGGCAACCAATCAGAAACCAGTATTTAATGTGTGTGAAAATAAAAAAGCACCGTTTTGTATTTTGTGTAGTGTGTTGATCCCCTGTGCTTGTGTGTGTGAGTGTGTGTGTGTGTGTGTGTGTGTGTGTGTGTGAGTGTATATGTGTGTGGGTTTGATTTCAGGACTTAAACATGCAGCTTGTTCACTGTCGAGGCCGTTAGAGCAAAGAAAAGACAAACAAAAGATGGGCAGCTTTTCACTTTTCTCACTGCAGATGGAGGGAGAGAGAGAGAGAGAGAGAGAGAGAGAGAGAGAGAGAGAGAGAGAGAGAGAGAGAGAGATGGGGTGAGCGAGGGAGAGAGAGAAACAATTTGAGAGACAGAAAGTGATGGTGAGAGTTACACACAAAAAGCAACAAGGAAAGAGAGAGCAAGAGAGAGAGAGAGAGAGAGAATAATACAAAAAATAAAATTTTGGGGAGGATGTGGGCCAGAGAATACACTCCAGTGAGAGCACCTCATCCACACACACATACATACACACATACATACATACATACATACATACATACACACACACACACACACACACACACACACACACACACACACACACACACACACACATACATACACTCCCTTACACACAACTCCAATGTGTGGAGCAACCAAAACAACACTAAAACTAAATATAGTCAGTCAATTATAAACTTACTATGAACACTGTGTGTGTTTGTGTGTGTGTGTATATATACACAAGTTTGTGTGTGTCAGTGCACTTTCGTATTAATTTATCTTATGTAAATATGCTAATAAATGTTCATATTAGGTAGCTGCAAACTACAAAACAGTATTATAAGAGTGTGTGTGTGTGTGTTCAGGATTACTATTTTATGAGTGTGTGTGTCTCAGGAGTATTATTCAAGGAGTGTGTGTCTTAGTAGTATTATTACAGTATAAGAGAAGAGTATTTGTGTGTGTCTCAGGAGTATTATTATAGGAGTGTGTGTGTCTCAGGAGTATTATTATAGGAGTGTGTGTGTCTCAGGAGTATTATTATAGAAGTGTGTGTGTCTCAGGAGTATTATTATAGGAGTGTGTGTGTCTCAGGAGTATTATTATAGAAGTGTGTGTCTCAGGAGTATTATTATAGGAGTGTGTGTGTCTCAGGAGTATTATTATAGAAGTGTGTGTCTCAGGAGTATTATTATAGAAGTGCGTGTGTCTCAGGAGTATTATTATAGGAGTGTGTATGTCTCAGGAGTATTACTATAGGAGTGTGTGTGTGTCTCAGGAGTATTATTATAGGAGTGTGTGTGTCTCAGTAGTATTATTATAGGAGTGTGTGTGTCTCAGGAGTATTATTATAGGAGTGTGTGTGTCTCAGGAGTATTATTATAGAAGTGTGTGTCTCAGGAGTATTATTATAGAAGTGTGTGTCTCAGGAGTATTATTATAGGAGTGTGTGTCTCAGGAGTATTACTATAGGAGTGTGTGTGTCTCAGGAGTATTATTATAGGAGTGTGTGTGTCTCAGGAGTATTATTATAGAAGTTTGTGTCTCAGGAGTATTATTATAGGAGTGTGTGTGTCTCAGTAGTATTATTATAGGAGTGTGTGTGTGTCAGGAGTATTATTATAGGAGTGTGTGTGTCTCAGGAGTATTATTATAGGAGTGTGTGTGTGTCAGGAGTATTATTATAGGAGTGTGTGTGTCTCAGGAGTATTACTATAGGAGTGTGTGTGTCTCAGGAGTATTATTATAGAAGTTTGTGTCTCAGGAGTATTATTATAGGAGTGTGTGTGTCTCAGTAGTATTATTATAGGAGTGTGTGTGTCTCAGTAGTATTATTATAGGAGTGTGTGTGTCTCAGTAGTATTATTATAGGAGTGTGTGTGTCTCAGTAGTATTATTATAGGAGTGTGTATGTCTCAGTAGTATTATTATAGGAGTGTGTGTGTGTCTCAGGAGTATTACTATAGGAGTGTGTGTGTCTCAGGAGTATTACTATAGGAGTGTGTGTGTCTCAGGAGTATTACTCCACAGACCTGTACCGGTCTGTGATAAATGATGAGCAGAAACCTGGTTTCCTGGACACCTGACTCAGGGCTTAATTCTCCTAAATCTTTCATGTTTCTTAACTTGGTGTAATTGGAGCTGCTTCATGTTCTGGTGTTTCAGGACATATGAGACTGAGTGCTATAGAGTTACACTGTAGAGTTACACGTCGCTAACAGTGACAGCTCACTCAGATTAGCGCTATTAGCATGCCGGGGTGAGGGAGGTGAATTCTTGGTGCGTGATGTCAGGTCTGAGAAGCCACACTGCGCCACACCGCAACGCAGCATGCCGCTCTCCTCGGTTTAGTCTGTTAGAGGCACGTTAAACTCTCAGACGTGACGTGAAAAGTTTCTCACAGTAAACCAGCCTCGACCTCGGGCCTGAAATGCTAACACTCGCTCATTAATGGGTGAAAAATTAGGGGAAACGCGGGAAGTGTTTCCTTGTGGAATCCTGGAGTTCGCTTGGAGGTCAGCTCACATCTAGGGTCGTGCTGGTGGAGTTATTTTAGGTCTGATGTGAAGCAGAGGCTCATGGGAAGCAGAACAAGAAAACAAATAGCCATGATTTGATTTTCATTTCACTTTGGGGAACGTTGACATTCCCCTGTGCTTGACCTTTGACCTCATCAGCCACAGAGCCATTTATTTTTATTTTTAGCCAATTATTATTGAATTTATTATTGAAATAATTAAAAAGAATTATGTTAATTAGTCTATTTAAAATACTGAATATTTACTAAATAGTCAATATATTTATTATTAATATAAGAAATATTGAACATTTATTATTGAATATTAAAATAAATGAAATAAACATAATTATGATCAGAATAATTTCTGAAAGTCTCTTAGTCTAACAGCAGCTAAATTAGAATCTGACTAGCGTTTTTGTTTATTGTATGTTCACATGCTTTTAGTTACATGCTCACGATGATCACGGATGTATCTTCAGTGTTCTGTCTTTTGCTAGCTAGCTGTTTAGTTTGGGTTTAGCTGCTAGTTAGCTCTATTTTCTGTACCAGTTTTGGCTTCATGTTTAGATAACAATACTAGACATAGCTATTCTTTCTGTATTATAAATCTGCAACTGATTTTCGACTAGCACAAAAAGTGAAGTAGACGAGTTACATTATTTTCTGTTGGTGTGGTTTCACTCCATACGCGTGTCTTAGAGGCCACGTGCTGAACTAGCTGAGCTAGCATGGACCATGCTACGACTGCTAATCAGACAATTATACTTCTTTTTGTTTTGTTTTTTTTTCAGGTTTGTATGCCGGACAGAACTCAGTTAACACTAATAACACACACTAGCATTCAAAGCAGAACGAGACTTCATGGAGTAATTCGATCAAATTTGGTGTCTCAAGTGAGTTTAAAACAACATACTAATCCCCAGCTCAGCAAGAACAACAGGAGGAAGGGAGGGAGAGAACATTTAACTCAAAATACCAGCACAAATTACAGCCAGATATAAACTTGTGAACTCGGTAAAAAGACACACACACTCAATGACCTCTAACCACAGACACTAATTATTCCTGATGAATTCAGCTGAATCTCTCTCTCTCTCTCTCTCTCTCTCTCACACACACACACACACACACACACACACACCAAACAATCAGCTCATTATTCCAAACCAAGCAGATCAGTCCCAACACATCAGCTACCGGAGGAAAGGCCTTTAGCTTAGCGTGGGTGCTGAGATGCTAACACAGTGTTAGGGTTTAGCAGACATTTAGTGTGTAGAGTCATTTCACTCGAAATACTTCAGTCAAAAATTAAATAAATAAATAAATTCTGGACTAACTGTGAAAGAACCTCCAAATTATGATGATTATTAGTAGTAGTAGTTCTTTATTTTTATTGATTATTGATTTTCTTTCCTGTATTTTATATTATATTATATATTGTATTATTTTTACTATAAATTTATGGGGGGGGAAATTGATTGTACAGCGTAACCTTAAAGGAAAAAATCTGGAAAGGAAAAAGTCTGGAATCTGGAAAGAAATCTGGAAAGAAAAAATAATTTAAATGAAATGTAAACTAAAAAAAGGGGGGGGGGATTAAAATGAATGTCACTTTACAGCGTGTGACCTTCGAGTCATTTATCTGTTTATGATCACATTTACTGTTGTTCTAGAAAACAAATCAACAGCTTGTGACCAATCAGAGTGCAGCGTTAGTGACAGGTGATGAATGTGAAGTGTGTGTGATGGGAACAGCAGCGTTCCTCAGGTGGAGCCCTGAGGTTCTCCACAGGAAGAGGTGGAGCTGTCAATCACAACCAACAAAAGTCTGAATTGTTGAACCTGGGGTGATTGACACGGTCTCGCCGAGCGGATGTCTGACTCATCACTGTGTGAGAGTGTATGCGTGTGAGAAACCCGCTGCTGTGGTTTTTATCACGCGTAAACGGTGAGACAATGTGATGTGATCATTCTTCTGTCACAAGAAACCTCTTTAAATCTAGTCCACAGCCTCCAGCTACAGTGTGTGTGTGTGTGTGTGTGTGTGTGTAGCTGGGATCTCAGCAACTGAAATGAAAAACATTTGTTGTGTCTGTCATATTCTCTCCGAATGTCTTTAATGTGTGTGTGAGGGTTTTTGTGTTTGCAAAGTTTGTGTATGTTGAGTTTTTGTGTATTTAAGTGTATGCTCGTATACCTGTGTGTATAGATGTTCTTGTGTTTGTTGTGTTTTTAAGTGTATACCTGTGTGTATGTTCTTGTGTGTGTGAGAATAGGTTTGTTTTAGTGTGTCTGATGCAGGTATGTTTTTTTGTGTGTGTGTGTGTGTGTATATACTTACATTTTGTACATGTTCCCTATGCTAGTATTTGTATGTATGTATGTATGTATGTATGTATGTGTGTATGTATGTATGTGTGTATGTATGTATGTATGTATGTATGTATGTATGTATGTGTGTATGTATATATATAGTGTATTGTGTTAAGTGTGAACATTTATTTGTGTGTGTGTGTCTGGGTGACTCAACTGAGGAAGTGTCTGTTAGTCCTTGTCTGCCTGGGGGCACACACACACACACACATAGGAATAGATACACAGATACACAAAAGGAAGAAGCAAATGTGTGTGTGTATGTGTGTGTGTGGGTGTGTGTGTTATACATAGCCTGCAGTCGCAAACTGTCAGGTCATTGGGTTTCTTTATCAGAAGGAGGGGTGTGTGTGTATGTGTGTGTACGAGTGGGTGGGCGGGCAAGTGAGACAGAGGAAAGAATGGATTTGGACGGATAGCATGCCAGACGTCTACAGGGTGTGCATGCGTGTGTGTATGTGGGTGTTTGTGCTTGTATATGCATGTGTGTCTGTGTGTGGATTATTTAAGCTGAACATAAATATCCACTGTACAAATAACTCTAATAAAGGACTCTGGTATCCTAAACAGACTGTAACATAGTGAACCAGTGTTAATGTATTAATCGATAAAGACTTAAAAGCACTTTTGTACGTCGCTCTGGATAAGGATTTCTGCCAAATGCTGTAAATGTAATAAATAATAAGCCCATGTATTAAACACGGCTAGCATCCTGTGTCATGTATTAAACACGGCTAGCATCCTGTGTCATGTATTAAACGCGGCTGGAGTCCTGTGTCATGTATTAAACACGGCTGGAGTCCTGTGTCATGTATTAAACACGGCTGGAGTCCTGTGTCATGTATTAAACACGGCTAGAGTCCTGTGTCATGTATTAAACACGGCTAGAGTCCTGTGTCATGTATTAAACACGGCTGGAGTCCTGTGTCATGTATTAAACACGGCTGGAATCCTGTGTCATGTATTAAACACGGCTGGAGTCCTGTGTCATGTATTAAACACGGCTAGCGTCCTGTGTCATGTGTTAAACACGGCTAGCGTCCAGCATCATGTTTTAAACATGGCTAGAGTCTTGCGTCATATATTAAACATGGCTAGCGTCCTACGTCATGTATTAAACACGGCTAGCGTCCAGCGTCATGTTTTAAACACGACTAGAGTACTGCGTCATGTATTAAACACGGCTAGCGTCCAGCATCATGTTTTAAACACGACTAGAGTCTTGCGTCATGTATTAAACATGGCTAGCGTCCTACGTCATTTATTAAACATGCTAGCATCCAGCGTCATGTTTTAACACGGCTAGCGTCCAGCGTCATGTTTTAAACACGACTAGAGTCTTGCGTCATATACTACACATGGCTAGCGTCCTGCGTCATGTATTAAACACGACTAGCGTCCAGTGTCATGTATTAAACACGGCTAGCGTCCAGCGTCATGTTTTAAACACGACTAGAGTCTTGCGTCATATACTAAACATGGCTAGCGTCCTGCGTCATGTATTAAACACGGCTAGCGTCCAGCGTCATGTTTTAAACACGACTAGAGTCTTGCGTCATATACTAAACATGGCTAGCGTCCTGCGTCATGTATTAAACACGACTAGCGTCCAGTGTCATGTATTAAACACGGCTAGCGTCCAGCGTCATGTTTTAAACACGACTAGAGTCTTGCGTCATATACTACACATGGCTAGCGTCCTGCGTCATGTATTAAACACGACTAGCGTCCAGTGTCATGTATTAAACACGGCTAGCGTCCAGCGTCATGTTTTAAACACGACTAGAGTCTTGCGTCATATACTAAACATGGCTAGCGTCCTGCGTCATGTATTAAACACGGCTAGCGTCCAGCGTCATGTTTTAAACACGACTAGAGTCTTGCGTCATATACTAAACATGGCTAGCGTCCTGCGTCATGTATTAAACACGACTAGCGTCCAGTGTCATGTATTAAACACGGCTAGCGTCCAGCGTCATGTTTTAAACACGACTAGAGTCTTGCGTCATATACTAAACATGGCTAGCGTCCTGCGTCATGTATTAAACACGCTAGCATCCAGTATCATGTTTTAAACAAGGCTAGAGTATTGCGTCATGTATTATACACGTCTAGCGTCCTGCGTCATGTATTAAACACGGCTGGAGTCCTGTGTCATGTATTAAACACGGCTGGAATCCTGTGTCATGTATTAAACACGGCTAGAGTCCTACGTTATATAGTAAACACGGCTAGCGTCCTGTGTCATGTGTTAAACACGGCTAGCGTCCAGCGTCATGTTTTAAACACGACTAGAGTACTGCGTCATGTATTAAACACGGCTAGCGTCCAGCATCATGTTTTAAACACGACTAGAGTCTTGCGTCATGTATTAAACATGGCTAGCGTCCTACGTCATTTATTAAACATGCTAGCATCCAGCGTCATGTTTTAACACGGCTAGCGTCCAGCGTCATGTTTTAAACACGACTAGAGTCTTGCGTCATATACTACACATGGCTAGCGTCCTGCGTCATGTATTAAACACGACTAGCGTCCAGTGTCATGTATTAAACACGGCTAGCGTCCAGCGTCATGTTTTAAACACGACTAGAGTCTTGCGTCATATACTACACATGGCTAGCGTCCTGCGTCATGTATTAAACACGACTAGCGTCCAGTGTCATGTATTAAACACGGCTAGCGTCCAGCGTCATGTTTTAAACACGACTAGAGTCTTGCGTCATATACTAAACATGGCTAGCGTCCTGCGTCATGTATTAAACACGACTAGCGTCCAGTGTCATGTATTAAACACGGCTAGCGTCCAGCGTCATGTTTTAAACACGACTAGAGTCTTGCGTCATATACTAAACATGGCTAGCGTCCTGCGTCATGTATTAAACACGCTAGCATCCAGTATCATGTTTTAAACAAGGCTAGAGTATTGCGTCATGTATTATACACGTCTAGCGTCCTGCATCATGTATTAAACACGGCTAGCGTCCTGCGTCATGTATTAAACACGGCTAGCGTCCTGCGTCATGTGTTAAACACGGCTAGTGTCCAACGTCATGTTTTAAAAGACTAGAGTCCTGTGTCATGTATTAAACATGGCTAGCGTCCTGCGTCATGTATTAACATGGCTAATGTCTTGCGTCATGTATTAAAAACGGCTAGCATCCAGCGTCATGTTTTAAACACGGCTAGAGTCCTGTGTTATGTATTAAACACGGCTAGTGCTCTGTGTCATGTATTAAACCCGGCTAGCTTCCAGCGTCATGTTTTAAACACGGCTAGAGTCCTGTGTTATGTATTAAACACGGCTAGTGCTCTGTGTCATGTACAGTATTAAACCCGGCTAGCTTCCAGCATCATGTTTTAAACAAGGCTAGAGTCCTGTGTTATGTATTAAACATGGCTAGCGCTCTGTGTCATGTATTAAACCCGGCTAGCTTCCAGCGTCATGTTTTAAACACGGCTAGAGTCCTGTGTTATGTATTAAACATGGCTAGCGCTCTGTGTCATGTATTAAACCCGGCTAGCTTCCAGCATCATGTTTTAAACACGGCTAGAGTCCTGTGTTATGTATTAAACATGGCTAGCGCTCTGTGTCATGTATTAAACCCGGCTAGCTTCCAGCATCATGTTTTAAACACGGCTAGAGTCCTGTGTTATGTATTAAACATGGCTAGCGCTCTGTGTCATGTATTAAACCCGGCTAGCTTCCAGCGTCATGTTTTAAACACGGCTAGAGTCCTGTGTTATGTATTAAACATGGCTAGCGCTCTGCGTCATGTATTAAACATGACTAGTGTTCTGTGTTACGTGTTAAACACAGCTAACATCCTGCTTCAGCGCTACCTTCAGTCAGCGCTAGGTTTCCACGGCGCTCTTGAATCCTGGATTCTGATTGGTCAGAAGGTGTTAATTAGTTTGCCGCGTCAGCAGCTCTGACAGTACTGAAGCCTCATCACAGATTTCCATTAATACCTTATTGTTTTTATAGTAACCAGAAGCTGTACTTCAGACGTTCCATAAAAACGGATTAAAGCTGCGTTTGTTTAAGGTGAAACGTTTAAATCAGACATAAACGCCGCGATTCTACTGTACATCATGATGAATTCGTCACCACAGCGTCACACCGGTTTATTAGCGGTTTAGCAGTTTGGAGTTAGCACTTGTTTTGATTTTGCTAAATTGTGACTGATGTGTGTGAGGGACGAGTGTCTGCTCTTCTTCAGGAAGTGTGTGTTTTGTTTTCTTGTTGGTTTTTTTTCTCCTCCTACAGATCAACATGTTTACACCGCCTGTGAGAATCAGCAAAACCAAACACCATGCGTCTGCAGTCTGATATTTAAAGAAGGCCGTGTGGGCGCAGCATGAGGAGCGGAAGTGTGTGTGTGTGTGTGTGTGTGTGTGAGAAGAAGAGGAACCGAATCTATTTGCATGGCCTGTGATTAACGTTCTGTTCCACAGGTTTTTATTTAATCCCTCAATTCAGACGCCTATTTAAACCTCCACAAAGGCCAGTGCCATCTTCATTTATTTTATTACATTTTTTCTATGATCTGAAGGTGAGAAAATTTTTCAGCTGTTGAAACTGAACTCTAGCCGAACATCCTGTTTACACGCTATATCACCTCGCCTTTGCTTTCCTTTCTCAGACAGAACATTGACACACTCATGGACTCCGCCTCCTAGCTGTTTCAGGAGTCTGTCAGCTGTTGGGCTGTGTGTGTGTTTGTGTGAGAGAGAAAAAGTTTCATGTCTATCTCATCTCCCTTTGGCTGTTTTTCTCACATTGTCTCACAATTTTTTATTTTTTTATTTATTTTTTTTTTTTCATCGTTTCAATCCAAATTTAGAACTTTTCTGACTCAGACACCACTCACTCAGACTCAATGTATTAATTAATTATTTAATGTACAGACTAATAATATCTTTGGTTATTGAAGATCCGGTCACCTTTCCCTATGTGTTCAGGATTAATTTGGCTAATTTCTGGCTCTGAAATTGTGAGGCATTCAAACAGTGGAATTTTTTAACGTCTATTCCTGAAATTAAGAATTTTTTTAGGAATCAAGTCAAGAATTATTTTGGGAATTCTGTAAGACTCTCTGGATAAAAGGTATCTGTTCATGCTGGAAATGTACACGAAACAGAGAAATATGTGAGTTGCTTAGACCTAAATTTGTGAATTTTCTCAGCATTGAGACCATTGCTTGGAATTATTACCCAGTGGGATTTGGAAGTATTTGGAATTTTCTATTTATTAATCTGTTTCTGAATTTCAGAATTAAATAATTGTGCATCCTAACTTCGTGCCTTGGCTCATTGTCTGTGTAACTGAAACTCTGGATTAAAGCAGTTTGTGTACTTGCATGTGTCAGAACCTGTGTGTAAGAGGGAAAGCAGATGACTCATGGTTTGTGATCTGTCTGTGTTTGGAAAACCGTCTCTCTGAAGATACTTCAGTAATTAATGAGTAACTTCTAGCTGCGTTTCTCCAACGTTCCCTCATCTTTTGGGTACTGTGAAAAAAGTGCACTATTAAACCTAGATGCTTTCTCAGCTGGTTTGCGTTTGGATGGTTCTGTGTTCTAAAAAGTGCCTCCTACTGTATTTCCTGTTTCTATATTTAGATCTTCCCGTTTTCTCTCTCTCTTTTGCTCTTGCTGTCAGAATGTGAGGACAGAAGACTGGAAGGAGATGAAGCCCCTCTCTGTGAGGTCAGGAGCCACTATTGATTACCCGCCCAGCAGGAGCCCACTTGGACGTTTAAAGACTTGTAAGTTGCGTTCCTCTGCTGCTTTCCAGAGGAATATTTTACTGAAGCATACGCTAACATGGGCATCAGATTCTAGTCAACATATCTCACCTAACGACTGTCTCCTGAGATCATTCCTCCCTGAAAACCAGGGTTAAACCTGTCTACCTTCAGAACTTAGTGACCAGCTAAAAGTTTACCTGCCATGTATCATTTTTAACCCACAGAAGTGCTTTAGAGCTTCTGTCTAAAAACATATCGCTAGTACAAATTGACAAAAAAAATAAAAAAATACTCTCACATTTACAGAATCATCTCACTTGCTCACAGTTGCCTTAAGGGATCAATAATGTATTTGTGTCTTACATTCCAATAAAATGCTGATATTCAAACAATGCTCTTTTTTTTTTTTACATAAAAAACACTCCTATTCAAATAAAATGCTCTCATTTTCACACACAATGCTCTCGCATTCATGTAAAACTCTTTCCCATTGACATTAAAACATCTGTGCATGTACATAAGTCTTTGGCTTTTGCCAGAGTAAAAACACTGAAGCTAACATAAGCATTCTAGCTAAACTCGAAAGTATTTTCAGTAAAGCAAAATAATCTTGCCATCAGCATCTCTGGAAAATTGTCCGTAGTGTGTGATTGCGTGAGTGAATGAGAGTGTGTGTGTGTGTGTGCCCTGCGATGGGTTGGCACTCCGTCCAGGGTGTATCATGCCTTGATGCCCAATGACGCCTGAGATGACCCCGTGACCCGAGGTAGTTCGGATAAGCGGTAGAAAATGAGTGAGTGAGTGAGAATCTTGCCATCATGGAAAGTGCGCACATGCAGTTAAAATTCTGTTAATCATGTAAAATGCTTTCCCGTTCATGTTGCTTTTTCATTCACCTGAAATCCTCTCACATTCACATAAAAAGTCTCTATAGTCATGCAAATTGCTCTTGGTTCAGTTCACAGAAAATAATCTCAGTGATTGATGTGATGAATGTCAGAACACGTTCATTTTCCATAGAATGCTTTTACCTTTATATTGCAAACGCACTTGACCTCATATAAACTGGCCTTACATTCGCATGTTTGATGTAGTGTGGTGTAATGTGGTGTAGTATAGTATGGTGTAGTGTGGTGTAGTGTAGTATGGGGTGGTGTAGTATTGGGTGGTGTAGTGTACTGTAATGTGGTGTAGTGTAGTATGGTGTGGTGTAATGTAGTGCAGTATGGGGTGGTGTAGTGTACTGTAATTTGGTGTAGTGTAGTATGGGGTGGTGTAATGTGGTATAGTATACGGTGGTTTAGTGTAGTATGGTGTGGTGTAATGTAGTGTAGTATGGGGTGGTGTAATGTAGTGCAGTATAGGGTGGTGTAGTGTACTGTAATTTGGTGTAGTGTAGTATGGTGTGGTGTAATGTGGTGTAGTATAGGGTGGTGTAGTGTAGTATGGTGTGGTGTAATGTAGTGAAGTATGGGGTTGTGTAGTGTACTGTAATTTGGTGTAGTGTAGTATGGTGTGATGTAATGTAGTGCAGTATGGGGTGGTGTAGTGTACTGTAATTTGGTGTAGTGTAGTATGGTTTGGTGTAATGTGGTGTAGTATGGTGTGGTGTAGTGTACTGTAATGTGGTGTAATATATTGTACTGTAATGTGGTGTAGTGTACTGTAATGTGGTGTAGCATGGGGTGGTGTAGTGTACTGTAATTTGGTGTAGTGTAGTATGGTGTGGTGTAATGTGGTGTAGTATGGTGTGGTGTAGTGTACTGTAATGTGGTGTAATATATTGTACTGTAATGTGGTGTAGTGTACTGTAATGTGGTGTAGTGTACTGTAATGTGGTGTAGTATGGGGTGGTGTAGTGTAGTATTTGGTGGTGTAGTGTACTGTAATGTGTAGTGTAGTATGGGGCAGTGTACTCAGGGATTCCCGCAGCACTTTGCAGTTCAGGTGGCCCGCCTAAGCTGGGAAACCCTACCGCCTTAACTAGGTCATCCAAAAAAAAAATTCCGCTGCACAAAAGCGGGCACGCGCGCCACACGGCCGAAATGAGAGAAAGACGTGGTCCGTCACTGTCTGAAGGATAACTAGCCAGTTGATAAAACGCGTGTCCGTGAGAACTGTAAGTGGACTTATGTTTTGGGTTTATTTAAGCCTGTTATTGTATTAGTCTATAGTTCTTGCAAATTTAAAGTAAGTTAGCTGGTGATTTTGTTGTTTGAGTTCTTCACCTGCTAGCTAGGTTTCACGTGCCTGTTTTTAATAATTGTTAAACGTACTGTAGTACAGAGTCTGTGGGCTATCTCACAAAAAAGCCCCGCCCCTGGGCCCCGCCCCCCCGCCCAACTCTACCGCCTTAACTAACAAAATTTCTGCGGGAAACCCTGGTGTACTGTAATGTGTAGTGTATTGTGGTGTAGTGTACTGTAATGTGGTGTAGTGTACTGTAATGTGTAGTGTAGTATGGGGTGGTGTAGTGTAGTATGGTGTGGTGTAGTGTATTGTAATGTGGTGTAATATACTGTAATGTGGTGTAGTGTACTGTAATATGGGGAGGTGTAGTGTAGTATGGGGTGGTGTATTGTACTGTAATGTGTAGTGTATTGTACTGTAATGTGTAATGTAGTATGGGGCGGTGTAGTGTAGTATGGTGTGGTGTAGTGTAGTATGGGGTGGTGTAGTGTACTGTAATGTGTAGTGTGTTGTACTGTAATGTGTAGTGTATTGTACTGTAATGTCTAGTGTAGTGTACTGTAATGTGGAGTGTATTGTACTGTAATGTGTAATGTAGTATGGGGAGGTGTAGTGTAGTATGGTGTGGTGTAGTGTAGTATGGGGTGGTGTAGTGTACTGTAATATGGTGTAGTGTACTGTAATGTGTAGTGTAGTATGGGGTGGTGTAGTGTAGTATGGGGTGGTGTAGTGTACTGTAATATGGTGTAGTGTACTGTAATGTGTAGTGTAGTATGGGGAGGTGTAGTGTAGTGTAGTATGGGGTGGTGTAGTATACTGTAATATGGTGTAGTGTACTGTAATGTGTAATGTAGTATGGGGAGGTGTAGTGTAGTGTAGTATGGGGTGGTGTAGTGTAGTATGGGGTGGTGTAGTGTACTGTAATATGGTGTAGTGTACTTTAATGTGTAATGTAGTATGGGGAGGTGTAGTGTAGTGTAGTATGGGGTGGTGTAGTGTACTATGGGGTGGTGTAGTGTACTGTAATATGGTGTAGTGTACTGTAATGTGTAATGTAGTATGGGGAGGTGTAGTGTAGTGTAGTATGGTGTGGTGTAGTGTACTATGGGGTGGTGTAGTGTACTGTAATATGGTGTAGTGTACTGTAATGTGTAATGTAGTATGGGGAGGTGTAGTGTAGTGTAGTATGGTGTGGTGTAGTGTAGTATGGGGTGGTGTAGTGTACTATGGGGTGGTGTAGTGTACTGTAATATGGTGTGGTGTACTGTAATGTGTAATGTAGTATGGCGTGGTGTAGTGTAGTATGGGGTGATGTAGTATACTGTAATGTGGTGTAGTGTACTGTGATGTGTAGTGTATTGTACTGTCATGTGTAATGTAGTATGGCGTGGTGTCGTGTAGTATTGGGTGGTGTAGTGTAGTGTGATCTGGGGATCTGTAGGAGAACTGTGACACCTACTGTACTGAACACACACTCCACTTTGAGACCGTCATCTCTTTAACTTCCTGTACCTTTTTATTGGTTCTCTGAGATACAGACATTTCTTCTGAACATTAGCTGGATTATCAAACAGCCATAAAGCAGTACAGCATGTTAGTGTATATTACTGTGTCGGAGCGTATTACAGTATAATGTTACAGTATATATCAGTACATTAGTGTAGTTTACATAATGTATAGTACATTACAGTAGTATGTTACAGTAAGTCTTATTGTCTTCACTGTATATTTATTTTATAGTTTATTACAGTATATTATCATGTATTAGAACACCAGTGCTATTGTATATTAGTAGTATATGAGAGTAAATGACATCATAAGTGTTATAGCATATTACAGTATATTGTTGTATGTTAAATTGTACTGTATTAGAATGTTATATTACTGTCTATAGACTGTCTACTATAATAATATACTATAGTAGGCTGTAGTATATACTGTATTTACATTGCAGTGTACTTTATTATGTGAGTGTTACACAGTTGTACTATATATAATATGTTATTATGCTGTATTAGTGTCCGAGGTACAGTATGTTAACAGATTGAAAAAAAAATCTTTAAGAAGCTTAAAGAACCCTTAATTATCCACTGACCCCTTTTTGTAGAATTTTTGAATTCATCCATGCATCAATCCCCCTCTCTATATAATTCCTTATTTAGCTGTGTGTGTGTGTGTGTGTGTGTGTGTGTGTTCTCACTGGTTCTGTCCTACTCCATCCATCTAGCATTTTAAATCTGTTTTTTTTTCCTTTCCTCGCCCACGTTTCCATCTGTATCAGACTGTTTTTATTTTTTTATTGCCCTCAGATTCGTTTCTCACTCCCCTCTCTCCTGTTTGTTTCTCCCTCCCTCCCTCCCTCCCTCCCTCCCTCCATCCCTCCCTCCCTCACTCTCGGCTTGTCTTGGACTGGCACACACATTTTTTTACACCAGTCGTCTGCCAGCCTCTCTGACCCACTAAACTTTAAGCTCGACCTCAATTCAGCGTCTATGCTTGGCTGCTGTCTGGTCACATGACCATCCTCCAGACCCCCCCCCCCTTTTTTTTCCTTCGCCTTCCAAAAAAACCTGCCGAGCTGGCGCTGCCGCTCCCAGTCCGTCTGCATCAGATATTAAATCAGACACGGTACAGCAGTAGCAGCAGCAGCATCGTTCTGCTGTTACAGATGCGTATTAGTGAGCAGGGTATAATCACTGTAGTCACGTAGGGTTCCTGTGTACGAGCCTCATCTCTGCACGGCAGGGTGAAAGATCTGCCGTTTAGATTTCCTGATCTCACTGATATCAACCACATGATTTTATTTACAGCCTGAGTGACTTCCAGACTCCGCATTTCCCACAGCCTGCGTCGTTCCCTCCTTCGTCTCTTCTAGTTTTCCCACACAGCTGAAAACCTGGGAATATTCATATCCGTTCAGTACGGGGACTTTCCCCACGTCCATTTCTTTTTCCTGAGAACAGCTGCATAAATATGTACGCTGTTTAGGATATGAAGGTTCGTCCTCAACTGTTCTATAGTGAGTACAGTAGACGCTGTCAGGATACACCATCAGGATGCCGAGTTCCCTAGATATTTACCTCAGAGTCTGAGTCCACTTCCTGTTCTTATTCCATCAATGAACAGAGGAGAGGGTGGAGGAAGGGTGGGTGGAGAGACAGAAAGATTGATGAATTGGCAGTTAGATGAACAGATATATATTAGTAAAGGATGGATGGATGGATGGATGGATGGATGGATGGATGGTAAAAAAAGTATGGTTTGAACGATGAATCAATATGTAGATGGATAAAACTATAAATAAAGGTCAAATGTCAGAGAAACAGTCTGGATGAAAAGATCAATTGGATGGATGAGTGACTGAATGAAAAGAGGATTGGAAAACATGGAAAATAAGTGGATGAATAAAAGAAATGTTAGATGGATGGAAGGGTGGCTGCTTTCATAGACTGGATGAATGGATGGATGGATGGATGGATGGATGGGTTGAATTGTAAATGAATGAAAGAATTAACAGTTGATGGCTAGATTAATGGGTGAAAAAATGGAGGGATGGATAATGGGTGGAACAATGGGTGGTTGGATGGAATCAGGCATAGATGGGAATTTCTATTTATCTATCCATCCTGTATATCAAATCATTTTTTATTCATTCTTCCATCAAGTATTATATATATATATATATATGTGGTTGGAATAAATGGATGGATGAGTAGTAGGAAAGAATATTTAACTGGATAATTGGATGGATACAAGAATGGATAAGTGTGTGTGCATGTGTGTGTGTGCTTGGAGGGAGGGAGGGAGGTGACTCCTTAAGCGCTAGCCGATGTGGCTGCTGCCCTCTGCTTAATTAAAATGCGCAGCTCTCGGAGATAAAAAAGCGGGAACAGAGGAGCAGCGTTAAAGGGAATAATGAGTTAAAAAAAAGAAAGAAAAGAAATTTAATGTCAGCATCTCAATATAGCAGCTAATTAAAGTGAAGATTCGCCTCTCGAGCGTAAAATCATCTAAAATAATCCGTGAGCTTTAAGTTAGCTTCTGATTCTCTCTACATTTCTCCAGGTTTTTTTTTTTTTTTTTTTTTTTTTATGAGAGAAATGAGAAGGAGAGGAACGAGCTGTAGCTATATTTGACTTGCTTGTTATGGTGGAAATGAAAAGGAACTCCCTAACACTTATATGAAATATGAAACACACACACACACACATATACACACACACATGCTCTCCCTCTGTGGGCCTGCTGTTTGTGAGGGCTTTCTGGAGGTAAAAATAATGAGCTCATGGCTCAGGCCCCATGGTACCACCAGCAATTAGCATGATCCAGACTCCGCTCAAATTTAGCATGGGGAAAAATGAAAAGAGACGCCGGTTTGGGATTTAAACCAAAGCCGAGGTGGAGCTACGGATTCTAACGGTGGAGCGTGTTAGTGTGTAAATATCTCCAGATTTAGCGCAATAGTGATAGATGATAATTAAAGGGGTTTCCATCAGAGAGAGCCGTGTTTGTTACCTGAGGAGAAATAAAGCGTGTTTGTGGAGCACTGCTGTTTTTTTATTTAGGGATTATTTCTATTTTTCCACCCATACGAAATGAAGTGAGAATTTACGATCGATTGAATCATGTTGTTCTGTATGTGCAACACATAAAGAACCATTTTAAGACAAAACATCTCAAAGAAATGACACCAGAATTGATCAAATTAATCTGTTTATTCTGCTACATCTTTCCATCCATCGCTTTATCCATCCATCTATCCATCTGCTCTTCAATCCCTCCATCATGCTTTCATACTTTCATAAATTGGACCTTTCATCCGTTCTTCCTTTCCATTCTTTCCATCATTTTATCCATACATTTATCCATCTCTTTAGGTCCTCTTTTCATTTATATTTTATCTAGTATTTTTTCCATCGATCCATTCATTCAACCATCCATCCTTCCTTTTACCAACCTTCCAAACATCCCTCATCCTTTCTTCCATCCATTTTTTTTTTTCCATCATTTATTCATTGCTTTCAATCAGATTTCATCCATCATTCCACCTGGTTAGAGGAAGATGAGAGCTGTAATTCTCCTCTCGGCCAGCAGAGGGCTCTAAAACGTGCTCATCACTTTCCTCTTTTTGAGGCTTATTTGAGGCTTCATGGTTTATTTCTCCTCGTACACTTTTCTGGCAACAAACTTTAAAATCTGACTGGCTGTCAGTCAATCTGTTGCACTTCAAAACTACATAAAGTCCACTACAGTACATACACTTCACCATACTCTTAATTCTCCGTACACCTCACTAATTTGTATAAGTCACTATTCCGTCCGCTTTACTATTCCCTAGACATTTCTGTTTCTTACTATTTCATTATTTATTATTATATACTTCACTACTTACACATGCTTTACTGTTCCATATAGTTCACTATTCCATATGCTTCACTAATTGATACACTTAATTTCATAATATTTACATTTACGGCATTTAGCAGACACCCTTATCCAGAGTAACTTACAGTACAACTGAGAAACTGAGGGTTAAGGGCCTTGCTCAGGGGCCCAGAAGTGGCAGCTTGGTGAACCTGGGGTTCGAACGCATGACCTTCCAATCAGTAGCCCAACACCTTTAACAACTGAGCTACCACATCCCATAGTGTCTCAGGCTTTACTATTCTGGAAGCAAATTTTCCTGAAGCTTCACTGTGTGATATGTTTGATTGACGTGATATGCACTTCAATGTTTGACAATTTTGTACACTATAGAATATACCGTATGCTCCACTATTCCATGCGCTCCACTATTCTGTGAGCTTCACTATTCCATATGATTCACCATTCTATACATTATACTATTCCATACGCGTCCCTATTTCCATACACTTTACTATTTCATACACTATATTATTCTATACGCTTCACTATACTGTACATTTCACTATTCTGTTTGCTTCACTATTCTGTACACTATACTATTCTATACACTTCACTATTCCTTACGCTTCACTATTCCGTATGCTTTATTATTCCGTACACTTCACTATTCCCTGCACTATACTTTTCTATATGCTTCACTATTCCGTATGCTTCATTATTGCATATGCTTCACTATTGTGCATGCTTCATTATTACTGCACTCTTCCTCATGCTTCACTATTCCATACACTATACTATTCTATACGCTTCACTATTCCGTATGATACACTATTCTGTTTGCTGCACTATTCAATACACTATACTATTCTATACACTTCACTATTCCTTATGCTTTACTATTCCGTAAGCTTCACTATTCTATACACTATACTATTCTCTACACTTCACTATTCTCTAAACTTCACTATTGTGTACGGTTTATTATTCTGTACACTTCACTATTCCGTACGATTCACTATTTTGTGCGCTTCACTATTCTGTATGATTCATTATCTTGTGCACTTCACTATTCCTTCCGCTTTACTATACAGTACACTTCATTATTCTGTATGCTTCACTTTTCCATACACTATATTATTCTGTACGCTTCACTATTCCGTATGCTTTATTATTCCATACACTATACTATTCTGTACGGCTCACTATTCTGTATGCTTTACTATTTCATACACTAAACTATTCCTTGTGCTTCACTATTCCATATGCTTCATTATTCCATATGCTTCACCATTCCGTACGCCTCACTATATTGTGCGCTTCACTATTCTGTATGATTCACTATTCAGTCTGCTTTACTATTCTGTGCATTTAATTTTTCTGTATGCTTCATTATTCCTTATGCCTCACTATTCCATACACTATATTATTCTGTACACTTCACTATTTGCTATGCTTCATTATTCCATATACTTCACTATTCCGTATGCTTCACTATTCTATACACTATACTATTCTATGTGCTTCATTATTCCCTACGCTTCACTATTCTGTATGCTTCACTATTACTTACACTATACTATTCTGTATGCTTCACTGTTCCTTAGGCTTCACTATTCTGTATGCTTCATTATACCGTATGCTTCATTATTCCATACACTATACTGTACGATTCTTTACGCTTCATTATTCCCTATGCTTCACTTTTCTGCACGCTTCACTATTCCATATGCTTCATTATTCCATACACTATACTATTCTGTATGCTTCACTATTTTATACGCTTCATTATTTCGTATTATTTTCGTATTTCGAGTGCACGTCACTATTTGAAATGACTCACTTTTAGAAATGCTTCACTATTCGGGATGCTTCAGTATTCCTTATGCTGTATGCTTCACTAAATGATACGCTTCATTTCTACATATGCTTCACTAAAATAAAAAAAACAACAAAAAGATACTTTCCACACTATCGTCGTGCGACACAGAAGCGTCCTCTGTGTTTTATCATAATCAATGCTGAAAGTGTTGATTTCTTATTTTTTCGCCTACGCAGCCAAACTCTGTAATCTGATCTTTATTCACTTCGGTTTGTTTATTATTGTCATCCCACTGAGAGGCTGGAGTCTGACTTTGACTGCATAATGAGAGAAAACTTCATTTTATATGCGTGGAGGTCCACGACACACACACATGCACACACACGCACACACACACACACACACACACACACACACACACACACACACACACACAATAATGTGTTATTAGATTTAATATAGACGCGGATGCAGTAAAGAAATGTATTAACAAGCTTTACTTTATCCTTCAAGGCTTAGGTTTAATTACGTTTGGATGTGATTCAGGACTCGTAATGAGGTTTTATTAAAGTTAGTTTGCAGGAATTTTTTTAATGACATTATTTTTATAAAATGACTTAGAAATAACAATCCTGCTAACTTTTTTATTAACACTTCAAAATGGCACACGGTTGTAAGGTTTGCTGATAAATATTTCCCTTTGTCTTATCGCTCTACACTTCGTACGGACGCATCGACCTGCACTATCATCGCGCCAGATGTGCGTAACAGCTGGGAGCCAGATGCAGACTCATACATGCACAAAATGGCATTTTTATGTAAATTTGGTGACAATTTGACAAATGAGCTGATGGCATATACACACGGGAGAACCTAGACTGAAAAATAATCATAAAAAAAACAAGGACATGTGATGTGGACTACCTGCGCAATGGAGCGTCATGCAGCATCACGGCGTTCCGAACATCTCCTCCACCCTGAAGGAAAGAAACAAACGATGAAAAGTGAAGTTTACAAGCCGGCTTTATGGAAAGCTTTTCCTTACACAGCTGGGGCGTAATGACAATGACTGAAATGACAATGCACCTGTCATTTTGTTATTCCGTACACTTTATTGTGTAATTTATTACATACACCATGATATTTTGTACATGTTTCTCTTTCACACACTTCTGTATTCTGTGTACTTTGTGATTACACTCACTCACTCATTTTCTACTGCTTATCCGAACTACCTCGGGTCACGGGGAGCCTGTGCTAGGGGAGCCCCCTATCTCAGGCGTCATTGGGCATCAAGGCAGGATACACCCTGGACGGAGTGCCAACCCATCACAGGGCACACACACACACTCTCATTCACTCATGCAATCACACACTACGGACAATTTTCCAGAGAATTTTCCAGAGAACCCCCAACCCTGGAGGTGTGAGGCGAACGTGCTAACCACTAAGCCACCGTGCCCCCCACTTTGTGATTATATAAACTTTATTATGGAATTTGTGCCTAAAAAGTCGAATCAAACTAAATTCTCTTTTATTTTCACTTTGATATTCTTTCCACCTCAGTATTCCAGACACCTTGAAAATATATTATAATTGTATATTTCGTATAAGCGTATTTTGTACACTTCAGTATTCCGTACACTGTGTTTCTTACTGTTTTGTTTTCTGAACGCTTTTGTATCTTGTTGTACACACTGACATTTTGACATTTTGATATTTTGGTATTCCGTAGTCTTTAGTTTCGTTTTTTATGAACGCATTAGAATTTTCTTCATATTTCTTACTCTTCAGTATTCTGTGCACTTTATTTAGCCTATTCTGATATTTTGTACACTTTGTTATTCCGTAATCTTTATTTTTTTTTTTTTATACACAACACTGCAGAATTTTTGGTATTGCGTATACATGAGTATTCCGTATACTTCATGTTTCTTACAGTTTGTTTATTTCCTACACGTTATAAGTAATAGACTACATTCTGTTCACTTTAGTATCCTGGCTACTGTATGTTGGTATTTTGTGTACAGTTTAGATTTACTTTAATTTGTACAAATGGAAGTCTGTATGCTTTACTACACTTTAGTATTCCGTAGTCTTCAGTGTTTTTTCTATTTGGAACACTGTGGAAGTTTATAAAAACGATTTTGTAAAATCTGGTATTCTATAATATATGGTTCAACATTCCCTGAATGTACACATCATTATTTTATTTCATATTCAGAATACTTTGGAATTTTGTACACATTCGTACAACATTATTTCTTGCACTTTGTTTTTCCCCAGACGTCTGTATTCCGTATGCTTTTGTATTTTGTTATGTTGGACAACATCACTTTTATTTTCTACATTTTAGTTTGTCGTACTTTTGCGTTCTGAACAGTTTGGAATTTTGTATACTAGAATTCTTAACACTGTTGTCTTACTGTACACACTGCTATTCTGTTATTCTCACTCAGTGCAGCCTGGTGTGTGTGTGTGTGTGCAAGTGTGTGTGTGAGACCCCACAAATTCATGCTTCTGATTAAACCCTGGCACGGAACCCTATGAGAACTCGTCCCAAATGTAGAATACACACTAGTGAGCCTCCTTTGTTGTGGCTGCTGAACTTCTCCTCTGGTAAACATCACAAAGGTGGTTCCTCCACCGCAGAGCGATTTGCCCCACAGTTAAAGCTGAAGTTATGGCACGTTGTTGATGCCTGAAGGACGGCTGGAGAGAATCACAGAAATTCCAAACGTTTGATGACATCATCGGCAAAATGGTGGCATGTGTGTAGCTTTTCAAATTCCCTGACATTCTTGCTGCAGTATCAGGAAAGTTATGGATTTGTTGAATTGTTAGAAGTCCAAATGATCAAACACGTGTGCTAGAAAGATCTTCAGGGTTCTCAGGTTGTTTCTCTGGAGAAAACCTTAAAAGCAGAGGCAAATAACCCTTAATTATACAAAGAGCCTTTTTATTTAGCTAGCTGAGAATTCTTAGGTGCAGGAGGTGCATCTCAGACAGAACGCTGGTCACTACATAGGCACCGTTTTTAGGTCTAAACAAATAACGCTCTGTTCATGTCATAGTATCACTAATCACCTAATTCTGATCAATTTTCTCAATTTCCAAATTCTACATTTTTCACATGTAAATATTGTTTTTTTTTGTATGTATTATAGCCAAGGTTGACAATAATAATAATAATAATAATAATAATAATAATAATAATAATAATAATCTTGACACCACATGTGCTGTAAATCATAAGTAAAATGATTTACTAATTATTACCATTATGTTTTATTATTTATTCATGATCAGATTATTAATATTAATAGTAGCAGTACTGCTGTTGTATTATTACTAGTAGTACTAATATTTAATTTAAATAATAACGCTCTGTTCATGTCATAGTATCACTAATCACCTAATTCTGCTCAATTTTCTCAATTTCCAAATTCTAAATTTTTCACCTGTAAATATTGTCTGTCTTGTAGCTAACAGTCATGTTTGTTCTTTTGTCTTGGTTAGCTAGCTAGCTGTGGAAGCTGCTAACATTCTCAGTCAGTCTGATAATCTAGTGAGAGGAACAAATGCGCTGATGATGATGATGATGATGATGATGATGACACTCCTTGATGGTCAAGTTTTACAGTTAAATCAGAGCAGACTTTTGCTATCTAATTAAGCTAAGAGTATATTTTGGTACAATAAAGTGTAATAAAGCACAATAAAGTGTCCTAATTTGCTCTGGGAACATAATTATGTTCACTAAGCCTCATTTGTAGCTAACTGTCTAATTTGTGGTAATATTTCTCCTTGTGTTAGCCGAAGTCACTCATCACATGATCTTGACGCTATAAGATTAGCGTCAATATATAGCCGAGAAAGTCACTCACTTGGCTAGCTAGCTAGTTATTTACTGAATTCTGAACAGTGACGTGTTTAAAGCTTCTCTTTATACTTCTAAATCAGGTGTTAATAAAATCTTTTTGAAACACAAATATAATTCAATAAAATCTTGAGCCACTAAAAAACTTGGGTTCTTTCTTTCTTTCTTTCTTTCTTTCTTTCTTTCTTTCTTTCTTTCTTTCTTTCTTACAGTAACAGTGCCTCATTCATCATGATCAACCAGGCCTGAACGGGACTTAGCAGGCAGTTGCAATGCATCATGGGAAAACTGTCGAACTCCTCAGAAAAGGACTAGAAATCCAGACCATGATGACCTTTGACCTTTGCCTTATTTTCAGTCGTGCCCTCAGCATGCTTTATTGTGCAGCAAGGAGCACTATGGAGGTTTTTCTTTTCTTCTCCTTCTGTTCCAAAAGAGCAGCCAAAAAAAAACTTGAGGAAACGCTCTGTGTGAAAAACCGAATGAAATAAATAAATAAGTAGAAGCTGAGCAGTGAAGGGGTTGAGGGTTTCGCTTAAGGGCCGTTCATGTTGATCTCTCAGTGTTCTGGTCATTCGAACAGAAACTTCGTTACTGACTTCATACAAAAAGATTCAGCTCAACATTTAAATCACAGTTTTTTTTTTACTTAAAACTTTGGTTTTGTTTTTATATTTTATAAATCAATTGGAATGTATATTAAAATTATTGGTTTTATTTTGTCACACCTTAATGTCCTCAAACACTTTTATTTCAACAATCCACATTTTTATGTCTCTCTGTATTGAATTTAAAAATTATTTAAAGGTTAAAATCAGTAATTTTTCATTATACCTACATGCAGTCTGAAATAATAATGTCAACTATACACGTCTCACTCATATTTTGGTATGAAATTAATGCGTCTGTTACATTCTGTATATGTAAATTTGATGTCATTTGGTTGGCATAGAACATGGACGGCGAAGTGGGTCCCAAATACAACAACAAGACTGTGGAAGACGATGTGGGTCAGAAGCACAGTGGAGGGAACCAGAGGTTTTATTACCTCAAATCAGATTCAATTAAGTCTAAAGTTTAAGAAGCTTCAAGTTTTAAGTATAGAACAGAAAAAACATGCATTTTTTAATTTTTTAATGAATCCTTTTTATTTACATTTTTTATATTGAAATTTGTTTATGTTAGTATTATTATCAAAGTTTATTCGATTTTTTTATTTTATAAACTTTAAAGGTTTGTTTGTTTGTTTATTTATTTATTTTACTATATGATCAGTTTGTACCCTAAATAGTAAACAAGATTTGTCTTTTCCAATTTTGTGTCGATTTATACTATATTTTATTGGATACATTTGGGAAGTAAACACATATTAACCGTGATAATGTTATTTTTAGTATTTTTTAATATTACATTTTTAGTGTCTGTGTTTATATTAGAGAGAATCTTTACACTGTTTTTTATTTGAAAGCTGATTCGTTTGTCTGTCTTATGGTGTTAGCAACAGCACCTTCTGTGGCCAAACATATGCACTGCATGGATAAATAATAATGTGAAATAATGAGAATAGTGTGAAAATCACAGAAATGAAAGGTGTTAGGTTTAGGGACAGCTGAGTGTGTTGCAGGTCTGGTGCTCTGTTGTGCATCAAAGCGAAACCACACACACCGTAATGTTTCTTTATAGACATGTTAATGGCGGAAACTTCCAGGAAAAAATGTTTTTTCACAGCTCTTGGGCTGCATTAAGCACATTTTTCTCCACCTGTTTTACTGACTCGTAAAGACGCGGCTGTGTAAATCTTTTTCCTTGAAAACATTAAATCTTTATTAACCTGTTAAAAAAGCGGCTACTTGCCCATAATAGTAAACAAACGCGTTATGATTTTGTTTGTGTGGAAATGGAAAGAAATGGCACATATGGGTTTGGATTTGGATTTGCTTGGAAGGAGATTTTGCCGCACAATCAGATCCGTGCAGATGACTGGCAGAAGTGCTGACTGTGTAACGGCCTCAGGGGAAAACTAGAACATAAAACGAAATGTTGTTAATATCACACTTATTACACCCAGCTAGTGAAGTGCTTTACATAGCAATTAAAACATTACAAAGAGAACAGAAGCTGATAACTGTGTGTATGTGTGTCTGAGTGTGTGTGTGTGTAAGAGAGAGATTATAATTTGTGTAAGTTTATATGGATGGACAGATGTGTTTTTACTTAGAACCCAACCAATTGTGATTAAATTAAAAAAAAAATTAAAATGATTTATTTTTAATAACAATATTTTTATTTAGAAATGTAATATATGCAGGATATTTAGAATATCATTAATATTAAGGTTTTTTTTGTATGTATTATAGCCAAGGATGACAATAATAATAATAATAATAATAATAATAATAATAATAATAATGATAATAATAATCTTGACACCACACGTGCTTTGTTTATAAAATATATAAGTATAAAATGATTTATTAATTATTACCATTATATTTTATTATTTATTCATGATCAGATTATTAATATTAATAGTAGCAGTACTGCTGTTGTATTATTACTAGTAGTACTAATATTTAATTTATTATTAATTTGTTGACATGAGGAAATGTAACTGTAAAAAAAAAGTGAAATTCAATAAAAAATTTTAAAACCAAAAAGAAAAAAGTCTACTAAATACCTAATAATAATAATTTTGTTGACACCAAAGTTAAATTCATATTTAAAATTTTCAAAAAAAAAAAAAAAAAAGTTTTGTAAGATATGGTTCAGACTGGTGAAGTGTGCAGCATCGGTTGTTTTTGGTAGTGTTACATGTGGCGTAAAGGAAACCCTGCCCAAAAACCAAATAAAAGCCGGTGAAAGCCATGAATCTGATTTTCCTCGCAGATTATAAAGTGAACACAGAGGCCGAGTGTACAGGCTTCTCGTACCTCCCGAAATTCATCACACCACATCTGGCAAAATATACACTTGTGTGTTTAAGCCTTGCCTCTTCACGCTCGGGGAGTTTAACAGGAACTGGCTTGCTAGCTCTGAACCATCAAGGCGTGTGTGATGTGTTTAAGAGTGTACATAATATTTACATTAGCATATGGGTAAGCGATTGATGTTTCTCCACCCATGACTTGGATTTCATCAAAAACTTTAAAATAGTACGTTATATGCAGGAGGCAGAGTGAGGACAGCACTGTCTTGTCTGAATGGACTGCTGTACGAGATTTAGCTAGCTGGCATGACACCGGCTAAATCTGCATTAGTGAATAATACAAACGTGTCATGAACTTTAATATTTTACCTCAGATATGGTAGCAATCGTACACAGTATCTACGCTTAGCTTCAAATGCTAATATCCATTGTCTATGCTGTATTGAAAAACATCAAGTTTGCTTGGCTACCAGCTAACGTAACATCGCACGTTAACGCAACATTTAATTCAGTTAAATTTGTACGAAAAGACTTTATACGACTGAGATTACACTTAGCATCAACGGCTAACATCCATCTTCTCTGCCTTGTTGAAAAACATCAACGTTGTGTCACAAAGTGACTTTTATTAATCTGTCAAAGTCACACCGGCAAAGATACAGAACCATGTGGAGCTTCATCTTTTATCTCAGACGTCGTTAAATTGCTAAGAATAAACGTTCGACTTAAATGATGCTGTTATTACACTTAGCATTGACTGTAAGCCAAGCTACCATGGGTGTCGCCATTTTGAGTTTAGCCTTATGTGTGTGGGATGGTGTGTGTGTGTGTGTGTGTATGTGTGTGTGTGTGTGTGTGTGTGTGGGTTTGGGGGGGTGGCAGAGTGCAGGCTGGCAGAACTCTGTGAACTTCCTCATAAATAAATGATCACAGCCTGCCATCTGGCGCAGTTCAGGCATTGTGTAAGCTGTGTGTGTGTGTGTATGTGTGTGTAGGAGTCATCCAGGTTCATCTTAAGCCTATGGCGTTCAGAAAAATAGATTTCTTTCTTTCTTTCTTTCTTTCTTTCTTTCTTTCTTTCTTTCTTTCTTTCTTTCATTTCATTTACTGTATAATTAAAATGTACACATTAATGCTGCAGTTAGTGTGAGCTGTACAGTGTTCTAATTATTGTAGTTGTGTGTGTGTGTGTGTGTGTGTGTTTTCACTGAACAAGGACAAACCCAGGGAAAGTGAGCCATGAGCCGTCACACCTTGTGACCCAGGAAGGAAATTCAGGAGCAAATTAGTGGCAGATGGATGACATGACCTGGAGACCAGAGCACGAGATGAGTGCCCAGACTGCGCGACTCCCCCTGTGACCCCCCGTAACCCCTCTGACCACTCTGTACACGTCTCCCACTCTGTACAGCGTGCAGACAGCCGAGCCGCCGGACTCTTCCCACTGGCGTTCGTTAAGACGACAGCTTTTACAAAGCTGAAGCTTCGGGTCGAGAGTCCGACTGCCTCCTCTCGAGGGGAAAAGAGACTGTCTCGACCGCACAGAGGGGAAAAGAGACGCTCTGAGGGGCAGAAGGATGTGTTTACACCTGCTGGAGGAAGGAGAGAGTGAGGAAGAGCTCAAGGAAGGGGGAGGAGGAGGAGGAGGAGGAGAAGGAGGAGGTAAAAGACAGGAACACTCTACAGATCACTGAGCTGATTTATTAGCAAACATCATCTTTCTTTCTTTCCTTTTCCTTTTTTTCTTTTTTCTTTCTTCTCTTTACTGTTTACACATTTTTGCTGTTTTTTTGTTAAACTCCTTCTTTTTGGTTCACTGTTTTTTTCTGTCTGTTTGGACCCTTTTTCAATTTGTATTCTATCATCTTACATTCATTCCTCATAAAAATGTTTTTTTTTTACCCCTTAGTATTGGTGTTGGTGATGATGATGATGATGATGGTGGTGGTGGTGATTGTGGTGATGGTGGTGTTGGTGTCTAAAGGTGGTGGCAGTGGTGGTGGTGGTGATGGTGTTGGTTCCGATGGTGGTGTTGATGATCGTGATGGTGGTAATGATGGTGTTGGTAGTGTTGTTGGTGCTGACGATGGTGTTGGTGGTGATTGTGTTGGTAGTAGCGGTGATGGTGCTGCTGATGATGGTATTGGTAGTGGTGGTGGTGTTGATGATCATGATGGTGGTGGTGGTGTTGATGATCATGATGGTGGTGATGGTGGTGGTGGTGTTGATGATCATGATGGTGGTGATGATCATGATGGTGGTGGTGGTGGTGGTGGTGGTGTTGAGCATGATGGTGTTGATGATCATGATGGTGGTGATGGTATTGGTGGTGGTGGTGTTGATATATCATGATGGTGGTGGTGATGGTGGTGATGATGATCATGATGGTGGTGATGGTATTGGTGGTGGTGGTGTTGATGATCATGATGGTGTTGATGATCATGATGGTGGTGATGGTATTGGTGGTGATGGTGTTGATGATCATGGTGGTGTTGATGATCATGATGGTGGTGATGGTATTGGTGGTGGTGGTGGTGTTGATGATCATGATGGTGTTGATGATCATGATGGTGGTGATGGTATTGGTGGTGATGGTGTTGATCATCATGATGGTGTTGATGATCATGATGGTGGTGATGGTATTGGTGGTGATGGTGTTGATGATCATGATGGTGTTGATGATCATGATGGTGGTGATGGTATTGGTGGTGATGGTGGTGTTGATTATCATGATGGTGGTGATGGTATTGGTGGTGGTGGTGGTGTTGATGATCATGATGGTGTTGATGATCATGATGGTGGTGATGATCATGATGGTGGTGATGGTATTGGTGGTGGTGGTGGTGTTGATTATCATGATGGTGTTGATGATCATGATGGTGGTGATGATCATGATGGTGGTGATGGTATTGGTGGTAGTGGTGGTGGTGGTGTTTATGATCATGATGGTGTTGATGATCATGATGGTGTTGATTATGATGGTGTTGATCATGATGGTGGTGATGGTATTGGTGGTAGTGGTGGTGGTGGTGTTTATGATCATGATGGTGTTGATGATCATGATGGTGTTGATTATGATGGTGTTGATCATGATGGTGGTGATGGTATTGGTGGTGGTGGTGGTGTTTATGATCATGATGGTGTTGATGATCATGATGGTGGTGGTGATGGTGGTGGTGGTGTGTCATTAATAATTCTCAGCGTTGTCAGTCTGTTTCAGTCTGTATGTTGTGTGTTTCTGTATAAACCTGTAGAACACTGACACTGACTCTGTCTCATCTCATAAACTCCTCAACATTTGTGTTGACCTTTCTGCTCTGAACATCTTATCATCATCATCATCATCTTCATCATCTTCGACATCATCATCAGCAGCAGAGAAAATAAAATATTATATAAAGTTGTGTTTGTTCTGACTGAAGATCAGACAGCTAAATCCTTCTGTTACGCTTATGCTAATTTACTTCATTTATATTCATTTCTTCTGCTTCTCATTAAATCCTGTATTTATCAGCCAGACAACATGCCAGTCACAATACACACAAAACACACTACACACACACTACAGACACTACAGACACAATACACACTACACACACTACAGACACTACAGACACAATACACACTACCTGTACACATTGTTTAATTTCTTGTTTTGTAGTTAAAATGAGAGACAAAATGAAGCCGATATGGTAATGACTGTGTGTGTGTGTGTGTGTGTGTGTGTGTATGTGTGTCTCCAGACAGACATGCTCAGTGTCACACTCAGCGTTTGTTGAGTCTGGCCTGGTTGCCATGGTAACTTGGCAGCGCTAATCCCAGGCTCTTGCCTGCTGCTATTTCCATTTTTTAGCTGCTTCACGTTTTCTTTTCATTTATTTTGATTTAATTCACTTTTTTAAGTTGGGATCAAAATACATAATGCTGTTGAATTTTTTATTAGGAAACGCAAACTTCAATGTTAAAATGAACGAATTACTAAATGTTCTTTTCCTGAGTCTGAGTGAAAAAAGAAATAGAAAGTGAAAAAAATTTTCGAGTGAAAAAAAAGTAAATAAAGAGATTCAATTATAAATACATAATTTATGTATTTTTTTTTATGTATTACATAATTTCAAGTATAAATACATCCCTACATTTTGGTGTTTGTGTGTGTGCATGTGTTTCTGTGCGCATGTGTATGTGTGTGTTGTGTGTGTGTTTCTATGTACAGTATATGTACATGCGCTTGTGATTGTTTGTGGTGTGCATGTTTGTGTGTGTGTGTGTTTGTATGTATGTGTTTTGTGTGCGTGTGTGTTTGTGTGTGCGTTCTTGTGTGTGTGTTTGTGTGTGCTGTGTGTGTTTGTGTGCACGTGTGTGTTTGTGTGCGTTTGTGTGTGAGCATCTGTGTATGTGTGTTTGTTTGTGTGCATGTTCGTGTATGTGTGTGTGTGTGGGGGTTTGTGTGCTGCGTGTGTGCGCGCGTGTGTGTGTTTGTGTGTGAGCATGTGTGTATGTGTGTTTGTCTGTGTGTATGTTCGTGTATGTGTGTGTTTGTGTGCTGCATGTGTATGCGCGTGTATGTGTGTGTGTTTGTGTGCGCGTGTGTGTTTGTGTGCGCATGTGTGTTTCTGTGTGAGCATCTGTGTATGTGTGTTTGTTTGTGTGCATGTTCGTGTATGTGTGTGTTTGTGTGCTGCGTGTGTGTGCGTGTACTGTATGTGTGTGTGGTCAGAAGGATGTGTTCTGTGCTTTGATAAGAACCGTAAATAAAAGCTTGACTCTGACTTTCCGTCTCTCCTCCTCACAGATAAAGCGTCTCCTGTCTCATCATTCCGAGTCGTACTGCTGCCATCCAGCTCACATGAGAGGAACAGCACATCCATCCATCCGGTCTGATCCCAGATCACCTTCTCCTCTCTCTCGCTCTCTTTTCGTCTCTCTCGTTCTCCCTCATGGAGAACTTCCTCGTTGTTCTCTCTGCTACACGGATGACACGGCTGATCCTCTCCAGACCAGTCCCAGAATCTGCACAGGCAAGAGGCTGAATCCGAGTGCGCTGCCGCATGAGCATCATTTTATTTTTACTTCATATCTCTCTCTCTCTCTCTCTCTCTCTCTCTCTCTTTCTCTCTCCTTTTTGGAGATCCGGAGAACTGGATATACTGGGAATACTGAGAAGTGCTTAGTTAAAAAAATAACGGGAAAAAGCCACTGCTTCTGCTTCCCCTCGGATCTGTGGATCATCAGGAATCCAGGGTGCTACGGAAAACAGGGAATTGCTACACTTTCGGTTCATATATCAGAGCTGGATTATTTTACGGATTTTACCAGATCATGCTGGGAATTTTCCAGAAGCCTCTGCAGGATCTATGTGCAGACGTTACCGTGCTTTTGTCGAGCTCTTTCTGGAAAAAGACATTTCTGTTTTGTGTGATGTGTGTTGATGAACTTTTCGGGAACTGCGGCTCTGACAGGAAGAGCTGCGAATCGCAGATCGCACATATAAATCAATGTAGCAAATGAAATTGTTTCCATAGCAACAGCAAGAAAAGAGTATGGTGTTCGTGTACCATGTGTGGAAGGAGACTTCAGTGTCAGCGCTTCGTTACAGTCCGAGGTGAAGCTGGAGCTTCAGGTTTTTAAGGGGCTTTGATGAAAATTATGGAATTTGTTCCTAGAACATTAAGTTAACTTGAAACGGATAAAAAGTATGACATCACTTACCAAATAAATCAATGGATTCCTTAGCAAATTTTCTTTGCTTGTGATTTGTGCAAGGAGTTTATCATCATGTTGATGATGATGATGATGATGATGATGACCATAAATATTTTGCTTCAAAATAAGTAACCCAGAGGTGGTGAAGCTTAACTAAGCCTTAGTAAATAGGGTTCTTCAAGAGTTCCCCAGAGGTTTTGAGAATGTTCTTAGCCTCCTAAATGGTCTCACTCTGAAACCCATTGTGTCTTATACCCCTTTTCCACCAAAAAGAACCGGGTGCTGGTTCAAAGTTGGTTCCACTGGCAAACCTTCTAAGAACCGGTTTGCCTTTCCATCGGTTAGAGAGCCATCACAGAGCCGAGTCTGACGTCACCATATACGTGTCACGTTACACAGCAACGTTAGCGCAGCAGCGGCAAACAAAACCACAACATCAACAATGGCGGATGTTGTTTTACTGTTAATGCTCATGACTTTGTGAACCTACATTGGCATCCAAACGCGGCGAATCCAACGTGTACGTGCAGCTCCATGTAATCTGTATAAACGGAGGTTGTTATCGAGAAAGTACATAACGTTATTTTATCATTAACACAGAAAAAAGTTAGCCTTAGCATGTAGCTACCTACTATCATGTGTGCTGATAATTGATCATATTGCAGTAAAGTAAAAGTGTATTAAACATTAGTATACTTAAGGTACATTACCAAATGCGCTAACAGTAGCTCCGCCCACAGCCCCGGACACAAGCGGTTCTTAAGTCTAGACCAGCAACGTTTTGGTGCTACTTAAGAACCACTTTTCCTGGTTCAGAGCTGGTGCTTTGGCTGTCGAAAAAGAAAGAACTGGTTCTAAATTAGGCTCCGAACCTGCACTCAAACTACCTCGGTGGAAAAGGGGCATAAAGTTCCCCAAAGTGTGACAACCAAAGAACCCGGAAGGGGTTCTGAAGACTTTGTTCTAGATAAACAATGAAGAGTGTAGAATCTTGGAAGGGCTCTTGATGGGGCTCAGAGCTTCCAAGTGGTAGCGTTTCTAATGGAGGAGACAGACATTTTTGTTGTAGGCTTCTACAAGGAAGTCTAAAGGGTTCCTTTGTTCTACAGGCCAATGATCTTATAAACATGGCTTCTTCATGGATCTGTTTGAAAGTGCTGTGGAAAGACTCTCTATCTTGGTAGAATCATTGATGAGGGCCACAGAGGGGTTCTTAGGCTCCTGAAAGGTTTTAACAGTTTGTTGTAGAGTTCTCTGTAGAATCTTGAAAAGAAACAACAAATGAACCTTTCAAGAAGTTCTCTGTGGAATCATTTTTATTATGAAAAGTCTCTTTGCCTTGTAGGGCTTTGCATAGAATCTAAGGGTTCTCAGAATTCTTAAAGATGTTGTTGTTGAAGGTTAAGGGTTCTTTGGATAATTTATGGTGTTTCTGGTTTCCTAAAGCAGTTCTAGTGGATTGAAACACACTCTGAAGGACTTCCACAGAGGAAAAAAACACGGATAATCCTTCAGGGTTCTAAAATGTCTAAGAGATTAGTTTTTAGAGCAGAAGAGTAGCATATACAATGACCAGCCTCCAGCTGCCTGTGTGTGTATGTGTGTGTGTGTTTGTGTGTGTGGGGTGGGGGGTGGAGAGGGGTTCTCGGTCTTGTCAGAACCCATCACACTTAGCTGTCTGGAGACATGAAGGTCCTCAGAAAGCGGTCATCAGGAATTCGGGGATTTAGAGACGGTTGCATCAGCTCAGCAGCTTTGCTAAAAATAATCATATTTGTTTGAAGAAGAAAAAAACAATACAAAGACAAGGAGATGAAAATAAGCCCCTGAGGAGATGCTATAGAGCTTTAGATCAGAATTTGAGAACCGCGGATGTTCAAGGAGACGCATTTCATTGGATTGGATTAGATTTTTTTCTGGAAATCCGAATACTTCATAGTTCTTCTTGAGATTTTCTTATTAAAGATGTTTCTTAACCTTTTCTAATTGAGAAATCCATTTGATGGGTTTCACATTTAATGGTGCTACATTTTCATAGCTTGTAGGCTTTTAGTAAAAAAAAACAAAAACACATGGTTCTCAGCTTCCTCTTTGGAACGTTGTTCTTATTAAAGAGAAACACTCTGGTTAGGATTCAATGTAGAAACGTTAAGGTTCCAAACTGAAGACAGTCTTAGGGTTTAGAGAGAGTTAAGTATGGGTTAATTACAGCTCAGTTGGATAAATAAAGGTGTTTATTATTCAATAAAGGATCAGGGAATGATCTGTTTCCCCACGGAAACATCTAAAGAAGCAGTAAGTACCGAGTGTATACACTCAACAGAGCAGTAGAGTTTACAGGACTGTGTGTGTGTGTGTGAGAGAGAGAGAGAGAGAGAGAGAGATTTTGTGTGTGTGTGTGTGTGTGTGTGTACATTATATTTCCTCATCTGTTGTCTACTCATTTGTCAAATTGTCATAGAATTTACATAAAAATGTACTTTCTGCATCTTTGGTTCTCCATCTGGCTTCCAGCTGTTACACTCTATGTCTCAGGGAGCATCTCTGATTGTCTCAAGGAGCATCTCGGGGAGCGTCGCAGGGAGTGTTTCAGGGAGTGTTTCAGAGAGCGTCTCTGAGTGTCTCCGATTGTCTCAGGGAGCGCCTCAGGGAGCGTCTCTGAGTGTCTTATATTGTCTCAGGGAGCATCTCAGGGAGCATCTCTGAGTGTCTTATATTGTCTCAGGGAGCATCTCAGGGAGCGTCTCTGAGTGTCTTATATTGTCTCAGGGAGCATCTCAGGGAGCGTCTCTAGGGTCTTATATTGTCTCAGGGAGCATCTCAGGAGCGTCTCTGAGAGTCTTATATTGTCTCAGGGAGCGCCTCAGGGAGCGTCTCTGAGTGTCTTATATTGTCTCAGGGAGCATCTCAGGGAGCGTCTCTGAGTGTCTTATATTGTCTCAGGGAGCTCCTCAGGGAGCGTCTCTGAGTGTCTTACATTGTCTCAGGGAGCATCTCAGGGAGCGTCTCAGAGTGTCTTATGTTGTCTCAGGGAGCATCTCAGGGAACGCCTCAGAGTGCATCTTGGAGTGTCTCAGATTGTCTCAGGGAGCGTCTTAGGGAGTGTCTCTGAATGTCTCAGGGAGCGTTTCAGGGGTGTGTCTCAGATTGTCTCAGGGAGCATCTCATGGAGTGTCACAGGGAGTGTTTCTGAATGTCTCTAGAAGCATCTCAGGGAGCATCTCTGAGTGTGTCAGGGAGCGTCTCTGAGTGTCTCACTATGACGTCTGACTATAATTACGATTATACCTTGTTCTGAATGATCAGTGTGTTGAGGTATTGATTAATGGTTGGTGACTAATTCATTATACTGTAGTTTCCATAGTAACCACTCTCACATTAAAAATGTGTAATGGTTGATACGGTGGAGTTTTCTGTTCGAGTCATCATGATGAAAAGAGTCTCCGGTGTCAGAGCTTTGTAACAGGCTTTTTGATGTAAAAAGTGAGCCTGGTGATGCATGGATGTTTATAGCTGCTATAATGTAAATCTAATTCATCATAAATAGGATCATTTCATTAAATACATCAAAGTCATCCTGATATTAATAAAAATGTCAGAGTTTAAAACACGTTGTGCAATTATCTAGTAGCTTTACACACATCAGAGTGGAGCAGATGGCATTCATACACTCGCTGTTTACATAACGTTTATGCAGTCCAAGTGTGTGTGTGTGTGTGTGTGTGTTTGAAGCTGATGAAATTGCCACCTCCTGCTCCTCTGAATGAAGAAGCAGATTAAACCATCACACGCTGAGCTGCTGCTTTATTAGCGATGAGATGTGTGCTCGTAATAAACAATAGGCAGAAACGTTCTCACATTACACACAAATTAGCTTTAGCACTCACTTTTTAATTGAATGTGATTATCGATTTATGGCATTGGAATTAAATCTTACACCCTGTTCATTCTGACTTATTAATTCTTTTTCAGAAAAACACTGATAAATGCTGATAGTTTGTTATTTACGTGGTCATGTAATAACTTCCTGTCAATTAAGTGGTCATGTGATAACTTCCTGTCAATTAAGTTCACCTGTAAGCTCCTCCTGTCAGGTCCTGTTTATGTGGTCATGTGATAACTTCCTGTCAATTAAGTTCACCTGTAAGCGCCTTCTGTCACGCTGTGTTACAGTATGCTGTGAAGGAGGAACAATAATGTTCATTTTGTATTTGCACAATGTAAATTTAATAGGTTACATTTTATATGTCAATATTACGATATATGTCACTGTGGATATCACACTAATATATGTCACTGTGGATATCACACTAATATATGTCACTGTGGATATCACACTAATATATGTCACTGTGGATATCACACTAATATATGTCACTGTGGATATCACACTAATATATGTCACTGTGGATGTCACACTAATATATGTCACTGTGGATATCACACTAATATATGTCACTGTCGATATCACACTAATATATGTCACTGTGGATGTCACACTAATATATGTCACTGTCAGTATCACACTAATATATGTCACTGTCGATATCACACTAATATATGTCACTGTGGATATCACACTAATTTGTGTCGGTGTCGATATCACACTAATTTGTGTCGGTGTCGATATCACACTAATATATGTCACTGTTGATATCACACTGATTTGTGTCCGTGTCTCTATCACACCAATTTATGTCTGTGTGACTATCACACTAATTTATGTCAGTATCGATATCACACTAATTTATGTCTGTGTCCATATCACATTCACTTATGTCAGTGTCGGTATCACATTAATTTGTCAATGTCAATATCACACTAATTTATGTCAGTATCTATATCATATTATTTTTTATCAGTATCGATATCACACTAATTTATGTCTGTTTTTCTATCACACTTATTTATGTCTGTGCCGATATCACACTTATTTATGTTAGTATCGATATCACACTAATTTTTGTCAGTGTCGATATCACACTAATTTATGTCAGTGTCGATATCACACTAATTTATGTCTGTGTGGATCTCACACTAATTTGTGTCTGTGGCGATATCACACTAATTTGTCAGTGTCCATATCACACTAATTTATGTCTGTGTGGATCTCACACTAATTTGTGTCTGTGGCGATATCACACTAATTTGTCAGTGTCCATATCACACTAATTTATGTCAGTATCAATATCACACTAATTTATGTCTGTTTCAATATCACAAATTTATGTCATTATCGACATCACACTAATTTATGTCAGTATGGATATCACATTTATGTCAGTATCGATATCACACTAATTTATGTCTGTGTCAATATCACAAATTTATGTCATTATCAATATCACACTAATTTATGTCAGAATCGATATCATAAATTTATGTCTTTGTCAATATCACAAATGTCATTATCGATATCACACTAATTTATGTCTGTATCGATATCACAAATTTGTCAGTATCAATATCATACTAATTTATGTCTGTATATCACGCTAATTTATGTCTGTCAATATCACTAATTTATGTCATTATTGATATCACACTAATTTATGTCAGTATTGATATCACACTAATTTATGTCTGTGTCAATATCACAAATTTATGTCATTATCGATATCACACTAATTTATGTCAGTATTGATATCACACTAATTTATGTCTGTGTCAATATCACAAATTTATGTCATTATCGATATCACACTAATTTATGTCAGTATTGATATCACACTAATTTAGGTCTGTTTTTCTATCACACTTATTTATGTTAGTATCGATATCACACTAATTTTTGTCAGTGTCGATATCTCACTAATTTGTGTCAGTGTCGATATCACACTAATTTATGTCAGTGTCATTATCACACTAATTTGTGTCAGTGTCGATATCTCACTAATTTGTCAGTGTCGATATCACACTAATTTAAGTTAGTGTCGATATCTCACTAATTTGTGTCAGTGTCGATATCACACTAATTTATGTCAGTGTCATTATCACACTAATTTGTGTCAGTGTCGATATCTCACTAATTTGTCAGTGTCGATATCACACTAATATATGTCACTGTGGATATCTCACTAATTTGTGTCAGTGTCGATATCACACTAATTTATGTCAGTGTCGATATCACACTAATTTATGTCTGTGTGGATCTCACACTAATTTGTGTCTGTGGTGATATCACACTAATTTGTCAGTGTCCATATCACAATATTTTATGTCAGTATCAATATCACACTAATTTATGTCAGTATCAATGTCACACTAATTTATGTCAGTATGGATATCACATTTGTGTCAGTATTGATATCACACTGATTTATGTCTGTATCGATCTCACACTAATTTGTCAGTATCGCTATCGACATGCCTGTATGTTATAGACACATCGGTGTAATAGTGATGTGATTTAGCTGATATCTGCTGATATCTTCCTGTAATTTTTCCTCTTGTTTTTCTCCCTCCTTTTTTCTTTGATGATCATAAATCACAGCAGCGGTGGAAGCTTCATCATCCGCTGGCGTCCACGGAAGACGGACGATTGTGCAGCGAGCAGCTTCTTTAATTCAGCGTGCAATCAGTGTGATGGAGAACCTCTTGCCTGGATGCACACCAACACCAGCCGCTAGATCAAACTCACTCTCTTTCTATTTATGGTAGCTGTGTGTGTGTGTGTGTGTGTGTGTGTGTGTGTGTGTGTTGTAATACATCAGTATAACTGTATAGATTTACAATAGTTTGTGGAGAATGAAGTTTACTCTACAGCCACTACACTGTAATTGGACGTGAATTACAGAATTTAGGACAAAACCAAACTTTCCAACTTTCTGAATTTCCACTAAGCGTTTTAACAAAACGTTTTATTCTGGAACGAAAGTCACTAAACAAATTGACTGGTTTTGAAACAATAAGACCGGCTTTTTACTTATTAGTGTGTTACCGTGTTAAGGTATTAGTTAGTGTGTGCATAATTTTAAAGTATATAGTAAAAAAACACAATGTACAAATGTTGTTTCGTGTTGTCTCAGCACATCATCTTCAATCTCCTTAAGATGTAATGAATTAAAATATAGGTCGTTGGTGTCTCTGGTGAATGTACGTAGCTAGTACAGTTAGCTTGATTTGCTAATCTAATCAGTGAAAGACGTTATTATGAAGCTGAGCATGTAACAAGTAAACAAAACGACAGACTTTCAAACTAATTTGTTTAATTTGGCTAGATATAGACATTTTGCCTGGCCATTGCTTATTAATAAACATAAAATACACTAGACAGGCCATGCTTACAGTACAAGCTAGTGCTAATGTAGCTTTAAAGCTACAACTTTAACTCTGACTGTTACAGAGCGATGACACTGGAGACTCCTTTTGTTTTAAAGAAATGTCTCCTGATACAAAACTACTGCATATTATCCATCTTTAATCAGTGAATTTGTTATTGTAGAGTGTGTGTGTGTGTGAGAGAGAGAGAGAGAGAGAGAGAGAGAGAGAGACGTATGTACTGTAACCTGTAATGTCATTAAAGTAAAAACACAACCCACAGAGGAGAAAAAAGTCAGTGGCGTGTTTGCGCTGATTTGATGGTGCATAGTTAAGTGTATTTAGGTGCTTGGAAATTGATGAAAGTCGTGCGTAATAAACACATCTGGGGTTTTTCTGCTCCAACGTGACAATTAACGACATGTTTATTCCAATCGCACCTTGTCCCGGAGGACCTGCTGAGATTCAGGTGACTTATTGGCTCTGAGCTGCGCATTTAAATATCACACAAACACACACGCGCATATAGACGCAACATTATGTTAACGTCGACAGATTTCAGTGATCCGAGACCGCTTTGAATATACGGCAACGTTTAGCGTTTCAGCGTGACGTGAATTAGCCTCGCACGGCTGCACACGTGAAGGAGAGAAAATTAAAATTAAAATCAGTCGTGCAGGTTCAACGTTAATGTCCTCAGAGCATGGAGCAGGTTCAGGAAAACACTCATGGCTGATGAGAAAAAAATTTAAATAGTGATTAAATGTTTAAAAATTACACTTTGTCACTGATTAAATTGTCATATAATGACTAATTGTCATTAGTTAATGTTATTATTAATAAAAAAAAAAAACAAAATATAAAAATAAAGGAATAAATATATAGAGTATATCTATCTGATTAATAATCATTGGAATCATAAATTACCTTAGGTAATATTTTTACTGATTTTACTTTAATTGCAAAAATCACCTTTTATTTGCTTCATTAGAAAACCTGTAGACGTTTGACAGTTGTTGCGTGGATGCTAACCCCGCTAACCTAGCACTGACATGCTAATAACCTCTGATTATCTAGGTATCACTGGTATATTAGCCAGATCCTCATTAAAGCGTTATTAGCCTCCTTATTAATGTCACAACGTTGCTGTTAGCTGTTCATTTAGCTTCTCATCGGTTAACGCTTTCTTTTCCTCATGAACTCTGTCCTGCAGTCTGACGGTAATTACGCTGCGCCCGATCTGATGAGGCGTTCTGCTCACATGAAGCGGTAACTAGCTAGCAGTGTCATTAAGCTAATGGTGCGTTAATTGTGCTAACGAGGTGTTAATTAAGTTCTTGACCTGTGGCGCTGAGTTAACTGTAAAGACCGGATGTTTTTACAGAAAGATAAAAGAATTCAGAACATTCCAGAAGACCGGGTAACAGGACATTGGGCATAAATCGGAAATACAAACGTTTCTAATGTAATGCTAACTGGTTACAAACAGAAAAAAAAACCTCACTGAACACTGTGAAGCTCTGTCTTTTTATTTAATCAAGCTAGGTGCTAACTTCCCTCTCAGTTTTGATTAGCAAAGCGAGCTAGCTGTCTTATCAATGTCCACTCATCTGAGACAGCTGGTGAACATCTCTGCTCTTCCTTCCAGGCTTCATCTGACTCCGTAAAGTCTCGGACATGTTTAACGAGCTCACGTCATACATGACAGGAGAAGATAAATCCACGCTGATACGTTGTTTTTTTGTTTTAGCATGAATGTGAAACAGTTCACAGGCATTTGACGTTCTTCTTTTGCCTTTTCCCATTAGGGGTCACCACAGTGAATCATCTGTTTCCACCTGACTCTTTCCTTGGCATACTCTCACGTCCTTCTTGACCTCTTACCTGGCAGCTCCATCTCCAACATCCTTCTACCAATATAACCATCTCCCTCCTCTGTACATGTCCAAACCATCTCTAGTCTCTCTGACCTTGTCTCCTGAGTTGCCCCACTGATGTGCTCGTTCCTAATCCTGTCCATCCTCATCACACCTAAAGAGAATCTCAACATCTTCATCTCTGCTACCTCTGTCTCTTGTCTTTTCCTCACTGCTACACTCTCTAACCCATACAGCATAGCTGGCCTCACTACAGGCGTTAGACGTTAACTTTCTGCCTTCGTTTTCTTCCACAGTCCTAACAGATTTAATTCTATACTCACATTATTACTTACATTTCAGTCAGAAACTTCACCTTCATTTTTAATTTTATAAATTAATATTTACATAATCATTTTAAATTCATTTTTCCCCCATGTTCATTATACTGTACTGTAGGTTTTTTTTTTTTTTTTTTGTGTAAATCCTCCACAATTCCCACTTCCTGTTTCCCCACACTGGACGTCTGGGTTTGAGGTTTCACAGATAAACACAGAAGTGTTTATCTGAAAAACCTTTCTTTCTTTCTTTATTTCTTTATTTATGGTCTACTTTCTGAGAAAACAACAAATTCAAATGAATGACCTTATTTTTCCTTAAGAATAAATTTTTATTTGTCTTTTTTCTTTTTCTCATCTTATCTTAATTAAATATTTATATTACTTATCATCTTTGTTATCTACATCATCTTAGGAATTTCTTCAACCATTTATACTTATAGTGTATCTTATTGTATTTTTGATTCATTTCTGTTTTTTTTACTGCAATTTCTACCTTAATTATTAATTATTTTAATTAATTAATTATTAATTATGAATCTTTTTTTTTTATTTCCTTTGTTAATTTCTTTGTTAAATTTTTGTTAAATACAAAGCTTATATAAATAGTTATTTTATTTTATTTCATTGATTCATTTCTTATTTCTTTTCTAGATATACTGAATTTTATCTTAATTACATTTTATCATTTTTTATTTCTTTTTTTTATTTTATTTTACTTTTTTTGCTGTGTTTTTTTTCTCTGTTTTTTCCCAAGCGTTTACAAAGTTTCTGTAATTACCTCAGTATTACGCTGGTCTCATATTAATATTTGAATTTAATTAAATGTATTTAATTTGGAATATTCCATAACTGTGTTTAACTTTTTTTTTCATCTTTACATTTTTTTGCGTCAGTGCTCCAAACCGAATTTCTTTTGAAAGAAGGGTTTTATTTTCTCTTTCCTGTGGGTTTTCCACTCTGTGTTGTTGTCCTAACCCGAGGTAATGTCCCCTCCTGTCCTCTTCTGTCCCAGTGACATTTCCCTCCGTTTGAACAAACAAGTTTGGATGCTAACGAGATGCAAACGGAGGCAGGAAATTAAGAATAATTAGGAAATCAGACGGCGGCACGTTTGAACTCTTCATGAGATTTCTCGAGTCGACATAAAGCTGCAGTTGATCCGTTTCATCTGGCAGCGTGAACCTGCTCGGTTCCTAATGAGGCATCCAGGGCTGTTTACTCTGGAGGCTTCATCCAATTTGTTGGTGACCCCTGATAGGATGGGACACTTTCAGGTGTGAACCTGCAGCTTGATTAACATCTCATTTGCATCTCTGAGTCACGGGAGAACTTCTTAAGCGCAGGAATAATGATCACCTTGAGACCCCGAGTCACGTTAAGGCTTAAAGCTGCAAATTACCAACCAGGTTTAGCTTTGAGTTTCAAATGTCAGCTTCTTTAAAGCTCTTTGTTTTAAAGCTCTAACCGTGAGTCTGAGTGTGGGGGGACGTGTCGGGTTGCCAGGTCACATAAAAGAAAATCCCAAAATAACCAATCAAATCAAACCCCGTAAAATTCTAACGTAAGTGTTTCTTTCTGTAGAAATCTCCTTATTAACACCACCCCAGAGTAACATTATGTTTTTTCCCCTTATGATACAACGTAATGTTGACGTAAAGTTCAAAAGATCAGATGGGGAAAAAAATGCAGCTTGTTTTTGTTTCTTACCAAGAAAGTGGAAAACTATCTGTCTCCTTCATTAAAAATAAACCTTATAAAATAAGTCATTATATCAAATATTACACAGTTTTTTATCCTTTTTTTTCTGGTAAACAGATATCTGTTATTAACGCAGAGTCTCCAGTTAATGTCCCTAGGAACGCACTGTTACTATGGAAATGCTAATGCACGCATCATCATAAATGTGCGCTAATGACAAATATGCTGTTGTGGAAAATCAATCCAACAGCTTCTGACCAATCAGAGTCCAGAATTCTGAGAAGGTTTAGGTTCAGTTTTGCTGTTAGCGGAGGTAGAAGTCTTTTCTGAGGTCCCTCAATAACAAGTGAACTGTAATCATCCTCACGGCCGACCTCAGTGATCACGACCGCAAAGAAAATGTAAAAACTGTTTAGATCGTTTACGTAAAGATCCATTAAAGACTGAGAGATGAATGATGGATTAAATAGAATCCCTTTATTAGATTTCAAGAAGAGAAATAAATCTAAATATCTGCTTTTTTTTTCTCTTGACTATGCCATTTTTCACTTCCTCTCCAGTTCAGCACACACACACACACACACACACACACACACAGCTTATTTGGCACGTCATTTCCCAGGAACACTAAAGCTCATTTTGCAGTAATGACTTTTGTCAACAGAAGTTTTTTTTATGTGTTTTTGATTTTTTTATATGAAGGCTCAGCGCGTCTGCGGCCGTCAAAACACAAGGCCGATGTGCTTAGCTAGCAACATTAACTAGCGTTCCTTTGACAGAATCATCAGGATCGTGTACGCACTGTGCGCACGTGGCCCGGGACGCTTGATAATGACGCGAGCGTCTCATCGCAACACAGGGACTTCATTTATTCTGGCTGGAGCGCCGAATGAAAGCTGTTCATACCTCAGACTCGCTCCCTGGGCGTTTCACCATCTGATATGACATGCCATAAATCAAACCCTGCTGACACCTTTTCAAGAGAGAGAGAGAATGTGTGTGTGTGTGTGTGTGTATGTGTGTCAGACAAGGGTTTCTTTCCCAGATAACAACTTCAATGGAAACCTTTAATTCACAGTGGATCAACTCTGACTTCCTCCACGCCATAAATCACTCGGTCAGTATGTGGTATTGCAATCCATACAATCTTCCTCCTGATAAAACACCCTGAAATACAAATCCCCAACACACACAGACACACACACACACACTTTCTCCATTGAATGCTTTCTCTTGCTTGAAGAAACAAGAAAAACCTCATGTACCTTATTTTATTTTTCTCCACTAAATGTTCCTCTGGACTTGTAATTATATTGTTCACCAGCAGGGGGAGCGGTGTTTACGTTTTCAATACAAACACATACAGAGAATGTTTAAGTCCATATTTAAGATCTTTTAAGTCTGACATGGACCAGAAATAACAGCCCGGGTTCATGTTCTAAAATGTAATGGCACCTTTTAGTCCTCAAACATTTTCCAAACATTTCCACCTCAATCATCTTTGTCTACGGCTTGATTCCAAAGCTTCAGGAGTTTACTTAAGTAGAAGAAACTTATGGTGGAAGTTTTGCAGAACATCTGTAGTTGGTTCTGTGCTCTGAATACCGATCTACTGTTTACAATCTACTACACTTTATTCCTCCTGGAGTTTTCTGCTCATTTTGGCATGTTGTGAAGTTTTGATCAGACGTTGGAACGGAGATATTGTGCTCTCTGACTGCTTGCTGGAGAAGTTCTCTTCCACTAACTGCTGGAGTTGCAGTTCCACCCGGAGCTGATAAGCCAGAGAGGAATGAAGTAAGTCAGGACTGAAATATTGCATTGAGTCAAACAAATACGCTCCCAAAAAATGGGCAGTAACAGCACTCTTATCACAGATGAGTGATCTTCATCTGTGGGAAAAGCTGGACATCGAATGATGGCTCTGGCTTCAGGACCAGCAGCAGATTCCAGCATCCTGAGGCATCGAGGCATTATCTGTAATAAAATCAGCAAAGAGCTGCCTTGGAAATTCAAAGGAAAGGCACTTTTTTCTGTGTGGAGGAAAGAGCTTTAGCCTCAGGCTCGTTCAGGTTCCTGGCTTGAAGCAACCGCAGTCCTGCTTTTACAATTCAGTAACCACAAAAACCTCAATTCGCTGTAGATCTCGGAGGAACTGGGCCCTGATAAATATGCATGAAAATCAATAGATATTTGGCAGACAGAGAGATGGAGTATGTGTGTGTGTGTGTGTGTGTGTGTGTGTTTCCATTTATTAAAGCAATTTGTTTATTTTAACATGAACTGACCTTTTAAAGGAAGCTACAGAAAAACCCCAGTCTTCTCAGCATATGAACACTTGTTGTGAGTCGTTTTATTCCCTAAAAGCACATAACATTAAGTCAATAAGAGTCAAATATATTGAAGCTTTGTTTTAAGGGCAAACAAAAAATAAATAAATACAAAACTCTCTAAAGACGGGGTGACCCCAAGTTTCTGTCAGCCTTACTCAAATCAATAGAACTATCTGTTTATTGAACCTCAAACTACAAATTGAACCTCCATGATTTATCCAAAGCGTACACTCTAGAAGATGTGAACTCCATCACGTGAAAGAAAAGAAGTTGTTTTAAAAGAAATATTTTAGCGATCTCACACTGGGGCAAACCAAAAAACTAGGTTTAACCTCCAGGGGTTTGAAGATTTGAAGGTGTAAACTGGAACATCACACTAGGACAGAGCGGCTCAGTCCACCTTCAAAAATGATCTTTAGTGAGGAACTAAATTTGACACTGGATTTGACACTGAATCAACTCTAAATTGACTCTGAGTTGAGGCTTGAATTGACTCATCTACAGCAAGTGAATTTTTTAATGGTAATTTTTTTTAAATAAGTTATCATGACCTAAAACCAGCCAAGGCCAACCGTAGCTGCACCGTCTGGCATCGAACCACTGTTTGTGTGTTATTTTTCATTTTCCTCCTCCACCATGATTCAAGCCTTAACCACGTTTCTGCTCTCTCACTGCCTTGTTAGCAGCAGTAGCCTTTAATATTCACGTGTTTTATTTGCCTGTACACCGCACAGCCAGTTTGTTAGTCCTAGTTGATGAATACGCTTCGTGTTGTTGGGTTTTAAACAACCGGTTCGGTGGATTTCATAAATCACTTCCTGTGTGCGCTAGCTAAGCATCATGATAAATAGATAACACATTGATTCTTGTGCAGATCTCTGGACCCTTTTTTTTTGGAAGAGAACACCAGACATGCGAATCCATCTTAAAAGTAATGTTTAATAAGTTAGGGGGAAATGATGCTGGCACCTCTCTCTCCTTCTCTCTCTTTCTCTCTCTCTCTATCTATCTGCCAAGGAAGATAGAAAATGAATATGTAATGAGGTAATTAACCCACAGATCTGCAGGGTCTCATTTGTCTTGCTGCACTTCTTCTAATAAAATCTGCTCCTGAAAATATATAAATAACATCTGTTGTAAATTGTAACCAGGACTGCCTTCTTTTTCTCCTTCTTCTTCCTCATTTCTCCCTTTCTCTCATTCCCTCACTGTCTTTTATGTGCTGAATACCAAACAACACTGCAGGTTTATGTATGCCGGGTTCATAAAAGAAGTGCTTTACAGCCCGTGTTGTCCTGAGATGGAATATCGTATGATAAATCTCACCATGAAAGGTAACATTACGGCCTGAAGGTAAAGAAGGACGTGCATTTGCCCTTGGCCGTGATGTCATACCTTTACCTTCACGTCTACAGGTCGCTTCGTGTGCTGGTCAGGTATAAAGGAAGTCGAAGGCAGGTAGCGTATTCACAGGCTTTTTTTGTAGCCTTGATGGATGACTTAAAGAATCCCTAGAAGACTTCAGCATGGTTGTGCGTTTAACCCGAGGGCATCCTGAGATGTGCGCAAAATAAAAACACGGCTGGTCCGAAGGAGGAACATCGCCGCTAACAATTCCACAATGGAGGTTTTATGTCACGTTCTGGTGTTGTACAGACGCCAAATTGGGACGCATCCCGTGAAACAGTTGGCAGTCACATTTGGCGGGTTACGCTCTGTTAGACAGGAATGGGTTAGGTCTTGAAGGGGGTGCTGTTGTAGACGATACGTAGATATTAGCACCGTTTTTGCCCAACTGTTGTCCCTGACTGCTTCATTACCCTGATGGTGTCGCAGGCCGGAGACTCCATCAAACTCGAACGCCTTCGTGCCAGCTTCACAAGTTCTGCAGTGAGAGTCTCCCCTGGGCAGATGGATGAAGATAGAAGTCTCCGAGTGCCAAGCGTGCTGCCCCCCTACTTACACGCGTTTCTGGATTATTATAACAACATGCTAACTAAGTTACTCTCGCAAACCAGCAAGGAGCTTAATTGTTCAAATTAAAGAACTTGACCTTGTTGGAATCGAATTAATTAGTGCAGCTGGAAGGTTAATTACACCTGCAAGAGGCTCATGCATCACCAAAAAAGCCCTTGTCTTAATTCACCTTGTCAGGTGTTGTACAAATTAGTCATCACTCACTGTGGAGTTTCCTCTGAGCTTGAAATAAAAAAAAAAAAGCCGCGGATATTAAAATTGATTACATTTTTACTAACGTGGTTAAAGTAGGACATCTGATGTTTGGATACAAGATTGAATGATGGGAGTGTAGATAAACACAGCGTCCTGCAATGAACATCAAATCCATCAAAACAAAAATCAACACGACGTTCGTGCTCACGCAAGCGGGATTAGTTTAGAGACACAGCAGGAGGTGTCACGCTTTTATTTAGAACGTGCTTTTGCTTCATAACGGGTTAGAACCTGTGATTTGTGATTGGCAGCTCTCTGTTATATATCATGATGAATCTTCTGACCAATCAGAATCCAGAACTCAACACACAAGGCTTTGTTTCTTTCTTTAAGTTCCACTTTTCACATGAAATAAACAAACATAAAAAAATAAACATCTGAAGCACTGGCATTGCACGTTTAAGGAGGAAAAGCTCCAGTTCCAGCTGTCGCTTCTGAGAGAATTCAAGCTAAGAACCTTTAAAGAACCCTTAAAGTACCTTCGAAGAACCCTAAGTCTAGACTGCACACTGCAAATGATTGCTTCTTAATTGCTTTTTAATAATCCGCTCAAGGTTCAGTGGATAATGAAAGTCCTTAGCTTTCAAATGAGGAGCTTTTAGATAGAGCTTTTTGGGTTCTAGAGAGAACCTTTAACAGATTCCCCAAGAGTTCCAACCCTAGAGTACCAAAGTTACGTGTAGTTAAGGGTTCATTGGATCATTAAGGTTTCTGCTGGAACCCTGTATTGAGAATTTTGTGGCGGTGTTACAGTAGTTCTTTTGAGAGAGTTCTAGATTTCTAGAACTTTCCATTTCCTTCTTAACCACCAATTTCCTCAGAAATCCCTTCTAAATATGGAGCAATAAGTCCGAACACCATTTATTTATTCAGTCTTGTTAATTCTATGTGCACCGAACTAATTTTCCATTCTAATTACAATTATGAATATTCATGACGAATTCATTAATCAAGTCAATTATAGTCTCGATAATTCAGGGAGAGTTATGAACAACACTATTACTCAAAGCTGACCTTCAGAACATTGTTATTGTTGTTCTCAATTTAACAATCCAGGCTGATTATTTAACAAGGCAGCACCTACACGTGTGTGTGTGTGTGTGTGTGTGTGTGTGTGTGTGTGTGTGAGACACTACAGTAAATCAACCCATCACTTGCTTCAGCCGTTTTAAGTCATCACACTCGACAGTCTGAGTGAACCAAGAAAATGAGCTTTTTTTTTCAAGGACAAGCAAAAAGCCGATTTTTACAAAGAAACGGAAAACAAATGACATCCTTCGTGTCGGATGGATGAGACCCCGGAACACTGACTTCCACACTGAGATTTGAGAAAATGGCCGTGGAAATTGTCTCTGCGTGTCTGCAGTGAGCCAGAAACACGGCACAGCAGGAGAAACAAAAACTCAAAAAAGACTGAAAAAGGCTCCCAAAATGGAACAAAAAATTAGTTTTAGCAAAAATTATTCTTATTTTTATTATTCATTTTACTTGAATTTTTTCCCCCAGGATTCATTTAATAAAAAAGATTTAACAATTTATTTATTTATTTATTGTTTCTTTTTGCACATTGTCCATATTTTCAAATTTGATTTGTATTAAATGTGAGACATTGGTTTATTTTCACATATTTTTCCAGACACAATCAAGAACTCTGAAGCTCAGAACCCTGAAGTTTAGATTTCTAAAGCTCAGATGTTTGAGAAGTTTGAAGCTCAATAGCTCAATTTTCAGAACCTGGAAACTCAGAACCCTGAACCGTCAGAACTCTGAAGCTGAGAACCCTGAACCTCCAGAACCCTGAAACTTCAGAACCCTGAACCTCAGAACCCTGAAACTTCAAAACCTAGAACTCTGAAACTCAGAACCCTGAACCTTCAGAACCCTGAACCTCAGATCCCTGAACCTTCAGAAATCTGAACCTTCAAAACTCTGAACCTCAGAACCCTGAACTTCAGAAACCTGAACCTTAGAACCCTGAAACTTCAGATCCCTGAACTCTCAGATCCCTGAAACTTCAAAACCCAGAGCCCTGAACCTTTAAATTCCAGATCCCTGGACCTTTAAATCCCAGATCCCTGGACCTTCAGAAACCTCAACCTCAGAACCCTGAACCTTAAGAATCCTGAACCTCCGAACCCTGAACCTCAGAAACCTGAACCTCAGAACCATGAACCTGCAGAACCTTTAACCTCAGAACCCTGAAGCTCTAATCTCTGAAGCTCAGAACCCTAACTGCAACTGAATGGATGCTAATAGAGCTAAGATCCAGGATCTTGACAGTTCTCCTGGTCCATAACTGGACGAGTGGAGGAGAAGTCGAACCGTGTGGATTTATAGAGTCTCTCTGTGCTTCATCTGCAGAGTAGAAAGTGAGAAATTAAAATGATGCCTGCAGAGAAACACTAATTCCACAGTTTGATGTAATTACGACGTGGACGAGGTAGCAGATTTACACACACATACACACACACACACACACACACACACTTTTCCCTGACGACGCTCCTGTGACATGCACTAAAAGGTCCATTCGTCATCCAGATCATGTAAATGTATGCAGCCTGTAGCGCCTTCTGTAATAATTATATCCACTTCCTGCAGGCTGAAACTCATGATTCACAGAATCTCACACGGTTTCAGCTCAGCGACTTCAGACACGTTTCCTTTTTGCTTTAATTTACCTCCTCTCATTTCCCAGCTCGTGTTCGGGCTTTAACGACTCTGTAACGGCTTTAAATGCTTAATTATTCAGTCGCCGGAGTGCAGGTCCTGAAATGATTCCTCTAATAAAGTGGCTTGCGGCACTTTATTTCCACGATATAACAGGAATATTCCGGTTGCAGTAACACAGCAAAATGCACACACAGGTACGTTTAACAGAGCGCTTTCGATTCCATAGCCGACAATTATGTTCATGTTCAGAGAACGAGAGGAGATCGGCGTTGTCGCATTCTGACACTGGAGACTCCTTCCATAACGATCTGATGCACACAACCCTGTGTATGAGCTGATGCTATAAAAACACCTCATAACAAGCACATTAATATAAAGTTTCTGTCAGAGCTTCTGTTACCGAGAATTCATCAACACCTGATCACCAATCAGTACAATGTGTTGAGTAAATGCTGGGGTCGTGTAAAGATGTTATCCAGAATCCATAATGACGGGGACAAAATACTAGCAGGTAACAAAACAAAACACTAGAACATAGAAACAAGTTTGGGAGCTTCAGTTAGACACAACAACAAAACAGGGTTTAAAGAAACAAAATAAATCGAGGACTAAAAACAATACAACGGGAGAGCAAAATATTAACACCAAACAGGTGAATACAACAGAGAAACAAATAAATAAACAAAATTAAACACCAAACAAGTCAACACAGTAAAGTAACAAAACATTAACACAAAAAATAAGTAGAAATAAATAAATAAACACCAAACAGGTCAACACAACAGGACAGCAAAAAATAAACACCAAATGGAGGAACACAGTAGAGTAGAAAAACATTTATTATTGATAAATAAATAAATATCAGAGGAACATGGTATTATTTTGATTTTTTGCTAATCAAAATAAAAATGTTTCCCTGTTTGTTGTTTATTCGTTTATTTTTGCTAATTTTTTGTGCTTATTTTTTGTTATTCTAAATACAAATAAACAAACACCAAATAGAGGAACACAGTAGAGTAACAAAAAAATAAACAAAAATAAACACCAAACAAGGCAACACAGTCGAGTAACAAAAAATAACACAGCAAAAAATAAATACCAAAACAGTTCAACACGGTAGAGAAACATAAACAAAAATAAATAAACACTAAACAAGTCGGCAGGACAGCAAAAATAAATAAACACCGAACAGAGGAACACAGTAGAGTAACAGAAAATTAACACAAAGAAATAAACAAAAATAGAAATAAACACCAAACAAAGGAACACAGTAGAGTAACTAAAAAATAAACACAACACAGAAAAAAATAAACACCACACAGTTGAACACAATAAAGTAAGAATAAATAAATAAATAAATAAATAAACACCAAACAGAGAAACACAGTAGAGTAACAAAAAAATAAACAAAAGAAATAAACACAAACAGAGAAACACAGTAGAGTAACAAAAAATAAACAAAAATAAATAAATAAACACCAGACAGGTGAACACAATAGAGTAGCAATTAGAAACAGGACTCAGACAGAAACACTGCCACGTTGTTTGTTGCCATGGTAACCACAACTGCGAATGAGGAGTCCCTGATAGGTGAATCCCAGCCAATCGGTGAGGAGGATTATGAGCATACTGTATGACTATTTCTCGGTTAACTATTGCATCACAAATGTTCTAAAGTCCCTAAGCTTTAGGTTGGTTACTTTTAATTTAATGGATTCTCTGGACATTCATTCATTCATTCATTTTCTACCGCTTATCCGAACTACCTCGGGTCACGGAGAGCCTGTGCCTATCTCAGGTGTCATCGGGCATCAAGGCAGGATACACCCTGGACGGAGTGCCAACCCATCGCAGGGCACACACACTCTCATTCACTCACGCAAACACACACTACGGACAATTTTTCCAGAGATGCCAATCAACCTACCATGCATGTCTTTGGACCGGGGGAGGAAACCGGAGTACCCGGAGGAAACCCCCGAGGCACGGGGAGAACATGCAAACTCCACACACACAAGGCAGAGGCGGGAATCGAACCCCCAACCTTGGAGGTGTGAGGCGAACGTGCTAACCACTAAGCCACCGTGCCCCCCATTCTCTGGACACTGAAATGAAATTTTTCGGTAAAATGATTTCTCTTTACTTTTTATTTGTTTTCCTCCTGGAAGCTGAACTCTTTTAATAACTGTGAGCTCTTCTTTTAATCGTCCTGCTGAAAGTTTTACAGCCATTGCAGAGAAATCAATACGCTGCTTTTAGGTGATGAGTTAAATCACAGAGAGTGCCGTTTACCCACAATGCTCTTCAGGCTGTAGACTCGCGAAGAGAAGCCAGGATTCTTTTATACACACTGATTTAAAGCAGGTTTTATTAAAGTTAAGCGAGAGAACACTTCCGGGAAAGTCCGATATTTCATTTCCTTTAATGTGGATTCAACACCTATGTCATGTGACTAGCGATCGGTCAGGTGCAGCGCTAATGCTCTCAACAGCAAGTACGAAGGCGCTGAATTTATTTCCGGGCTAAATTGTTTGTATCTTTTACCTTGTATATAAAAGCATGTTAGCTTGCTTCCAAACTAGCTAGCTAAACAGTGACTTCCAAGCTAGCTAGCTAACTTCCAAATGGTCTAAATTTTTTAATATGTCCAGCAAAACGTAGCTAAGAGAAGGTTGAGCATAATAATTTGAATTAAAGTTTTTGGCAAATTGCATATTCATTTATATTTATACAGCTTTAAGATGTTTAATAATCAGGAAACGCTTGAAATGGGAAGGGTTTTCATGTATTAATTTGCATCTTCATGAGTAAAGATGAAACGTTTACTTACTTAGGTACTGTACAAACAAGATGTTGCTTATATATTATAAGTGGTTTCGAAGGAAAAAACACCAATTTGTTTCTTTTGCAACACGCTTACGTTGTTTACATTGTTTACAAGGCTGAAAGAAAGGTTTTTGTTGCTCGTTTCACAAACAGAGAAGTGAAGTGTGTTCCTCATTTTTTTTTTTTTGTTGTCCTCTAATATCTCTGGTGACATTCGCCTCATGAAGGCAGTAAAAGAGGAAATGATCCTGTCGCGTGTAAAACCTGATTTAGAGCAATAATCATATCAATGTGAACAGCATTAATATGCTACAGCGTGAGCTTGATGGAGGGAGGTGGAGATGATGAAATGTTTATGGTGGACAGTGAAAGTCCTACAGTGAAGATAAAGATGAGCAGTAGATCCTTTACCCTGTTATTTTCTTGAGCAACAACAACCGTTCCAGTTCTCATCATCTCTTCATCAGACTTCTTAAAGCAATGCTAATATCTAGTATAAATCCCACAGCACTGCTGAGTTCTGGCTTCTGATTGGTCAGAACCCCAGAATGTGGTGTGTGAGGAATGTCCGCATCAGATGGTGCAGATGGTGTTAGCACTGTGGATAATGATGATTGCTCTGTATGTGTGTGTGTGTGTTGATGCTCTCTTCCTCCATCTAAATGACAAATTCTGACTCCTCACATCGCACTGATAAATGAACTCCAGGAGACACGCCACAATTTACATTGAGCAATTTGGACATCTGAGCTGAGGATATGCGCATACACACACACACACACACGCACACACACACTCCCCAAGGGTCAGGAGACGTGAGCAGCCGAGGGCAGCAGAAATTGAAAAAGCGCCTGGCGGTGAAATGAAATTTGTCCTCTCTGTCACTCGGCGTCTCTTCCCATCTGTTTTGGGGACGTGGAACTTGTCGCATGTCGAGAGGTGGACGGATGAAATCACGGTCCAACGTAATATATATTTATGAAGCTCAAGGTAAACAGGAGGAATAAAGCAGAACTGAAAGACGATTCCTGGATTAGGACACACTCCTGAGGTCAAAGGCAAGGTCAGATGATAATCAGTTCCAAGTTCTGGCCAGGAAGTGGCTTTGTCTCACTCAAGGACACGACGCAAATGAATTGAAAAGGAAACATAAAAAAATCATAAAAAACATAAAAAAAACACACAAAAAAATCTGGTTTCTTTATTATCACCAGAGAACGAAAGTGTAGGAATACTTCAACATGGACATGTACAGGTCCAACAATCTGTTAGGAAGATAATGTTAGTGGTCCATTTGAGATGATAGGCTATAGTACACAGTGCACAGTGTAAGTGTGTAGTTGCTCAATTTGGACACAGCTCGTCCGTCAGCTAAACTGGGCTCACGAACTAAAGGTAAGTGTCTCCTCATAGCACGTTGCACCTCCTGGTGACCTCCTGCGTTTTTCCTTTCCTCAGATTTTCTCTAGCAACAGGGCTAGCAAAAGTGACGGCTAATGTGTGCTAATAAGCCAGCTTTTATGAGGCACATGGAATGAGGTGAGTGTCATATATATATATATATATATATATATATATATATATATATATATATATATATATATATATATATATACACACACACGTACACCAGTTAATCGCTGAAGCGTTTCCTTCATTCAGGAATCTATCCGTCAGCACGGATCACCACCCAGAACAAGCTTTTCCATGTTGATCTGATCATAAACAGCTCAGAATTTATTTTCTGCACAATTCCGCAAAATTCCCACACTCAGCATTCCTGCTGCGTTTCATATCCAGAACCATTTGCATGAACAGATCGAGGAATGATGTCGTGTGTAATGTTTCTTGGCTGCTCGAGCCTCCAGCTTTCCACTGACTGAGCAGGCTGATGAAATTGCGTTTGAGAGCGCAACTTGTTTCCTCGCTGGATCGGAATCTCTCGCATCCGGCTTTATTTTAAAGCAGAATTATATTAGCAGCGGCGTGCTCTGGTTCAGCCAGAGATATTGGCTGTGTTTCTCCCAGCAGGGCGTCACAACCAGCACCAAATATTCTTCTCCATCTGTGGTTAGTAAAGAGAAATGACACACAGTGGAAGCTTGCTTACAGATGGGAAAAGTGCTGTCAGTGTTTTTAAGAAGAAGATCTCACATCATGAAGATCTACCACGCTACGCTGATGGTGTGATTTTAAACACATTGAGGTGTTCATCATTAGCTTGTAAGAACTTCCTTTTATTTTAATCCGCCATCTAAAACTAATTGAATCCTTTAGCTTGATGAGGAAGTGAAGTTTGGTTTTTATGCGGCGGTCATTGTGCTGCTGGACGTAATGAGGTGTTCATTATCACCCAGCGTCTGTCTGTAATGGCGAATATAAATCCCGCCATCTTTATTAATCTTAATGTTGGCCTCTCCATCTAATCTCTTCTCGCTGTAAAGTAAAACCAAAGGTCGCATAAATTAAACCTTCATGAGCCTGTGGTTCATTATATCACCTCATTAGGACAATATTAAGATCTCAACCTCCTGATATAAAGCACAAGATTATTAAAGACCAGGACTGTCCTTCATCCTTTATCCAGCGCTACACAGAGATATTCTACACTCTGGCTGCTCCGTCTATTGAGGTGTTGATTCATTTTTCATAACAGCAGATAACACGTTATCGTTTCTCTGGTTACATTGTGACCAAATTATTGAGATTCATTTATCGCTCGTTCTTAAAAAGTGACTCTTTTTGCCCTGACCGAGATTCGCTCCGCTCTCGTTCAGTGAATCAATACACGAGTAAGTGAATCTTTTAATCGTGACGAGATTCGCACCTCTCTTGTTCGGTGAATCGGTATCTAAATCACTGAAACTTTTAGTCATGACCGATATTTACTCCTGAATCTACTGAATCATTTCAGTCCTGATTGAGATTTTCTCTCTCTCATTCAGTGGATCAGTGGATTAGTGAATCTTTTGACAATGATCAACTTTACTTTAACTTTTGATTTGTTTTCAGAAACCAGCTGTCATTATCAGTTCGTGCAAAGTTTATCGAGTGATTTTAGCATTGTGTAGCTAATCGAGTTTTAGCACAATGTCTATGCTACGTACTGTACTGCTGCAGTCTGAGGTTGTCTCATTAAATTCCAACCTACTTCTTCCTCTCTTTCCCAGTAGACTTTGGAAGTCGTAACTCTCAGGACTTGTCTTTGGTTGAGGCTAGATAGGTCAAGAGTTAGCAAAGTTATGAAGACTCGTTCCCTCGGTACGTTTATTTGCAATGGCAGGCCACAGCTCTGTCAGTGTCCTTTACCTCAGAACACAAACGTGGACCAGCGGGATCTCACTGTGAGGCTCAGGCGCTGAGTTTCCTGCTAGAGCAGCGCTGAAAAACGGTACCTTTGACCTGTCCGACAAATTGGCTGCCTCATGCCCGGTTCCTTGGGATTGGAGCCTGAGGCAGGAACGATATGATTTCAGGCCAGAAGATTTTGTTATCCTGTAAATGCAGAATGATGAGAGAGAGCGAGGAGCGCACTTGAGGAGCTGAAGAAGAATAAACAAGTCTCGGTGCTTGCGGGAGTTTGCTAATGGGATTCAATGGGATTCGTCCGTGTGGAAATCCTTCACTTCCCTGCAATAAATCTCAGCTTCTGACTAATGTTCATGATAGAACCTGAAGAGTTTTCAGTGTGTGAATTTAAATGAAAGACATTGTTCGTTTTGTTTTTTTCTTAATGCTAATAATTCCTGATTTAGACGAAGATTTTAACACATAAGAAATCCCACATTGCCTTTTGGGAAATGCTGAAGGAGTCATTCACACATGATTCACACATATGATTTGCACATATGACTCACATGGTTTTATAAATAAATGAATCTTGTTCACACAATAAATCATAATTTGCATTTATTTTTATACGTTTTTAGAGATGATTCATTCATTTGTTCATCTGTTTTTTCTACACGATTCACTTATTCTTACATTCTTTCATTTATTTAAAAAAAAATCGATAAAAATTTGTTTATTCTTTATTTTATTATTAATTATTTATTTTTACATTAGATTTGTTTATCTTCCTGATTTATTTTAAAATGATTCCTTTATATTTACATTTATACATATTTATACTATATTTGTCTATTTATATCCGTGGGTGGGAGGGTGTGGGTTTGTTGGGGGTTTAGAAATCCAAATGAGACAGTTTTGATGGCAGTCTGTTCAAACTTTACCTCTTAAGACAGAGCATTAATGCATATTTTCAAAGTTCCCCAGAGAACCTTAATTATTCAATGAAACCTTCAAGAACCCTAGAAAGAAAGTCTTTTTCTACATATACACTCTTAAACAAGGGTTCTACAGTGGACACTCGAAAAAATACTTATAGGTTCTTTTGGAAAGTAGGAATGCTTTATTATCCAGTTATGATTATGATTAATTATCCAGTGACCCTGAAAAATGTCCACCTTTTCTGGGTGAAACCCTCAGAGCTCTTTTTCTTCAATGGTTGGTTTCTTCAAGGGTTCTTACACAGGGGTGAACAAAAAACCTTTGGGATATTGAAGTTGTTTATAGAGAGAAACGTCTTCCTTCTGTTCCTCAGGAGATACGATTAGAAACCATCAGAAAGCCAGAACCAGAAAGCTGAGGAACCCATTTTCCAAAGCAAATGCACTGAGACAGCGCCAGTGATCTCAGTGATGATGTGGAACACTGAGATGACGTAACACTAGCAGGAGTCTGATCTAGCACCATGACCATGATGGAACACGAGCGAAACGGTTCCCTCGGGCCTAGTTGCTGTAGACGGGCGAATACACAATAATAAATAACAAGCGTTTTTGGCTCGGCACCGAGAGAGAACTAATCAATCCTAATGAGCGTGATCTCATTTCTATTAACTTCATCTGTGGAGACGTGGCCAGAGCGAGGGAGTGAGGCAACTGGCCGAAGACGCAAATTACACACTCGTGCATTCGGATGAAGTGAACACTTTGTGAATAAAATAGATCAATCCCACAGATCACAGAGCTGCAGAGGAATTCACTGGGATCTAGTCACAGAGGCATCACAGTCGAGTGCAAAAGTTTGTACACCCTCCAGGCCAAATGAGGGTAAATAAATCTGAACAAGAAAACTATTCTTTGTGTTGTGTTTGACAGATGTTTTGTAAAATAAAAAAAAAGTTAATAGTAAAAAACTATATATCATATAATAATAAAAAATATATCAGCACTAAAGTTTATCTCCCCAACCCCCCCCCATAAAAAACAATTTTTTTTTTATTGTGTAAATTTACTGTAAATTACTGTCAGGTTGTTACTGTACTGTAATCTTTATCAATTTTTACAGCCCTAACCCCTTTCTCTAGCCCAGCCGTTTTTTTTTTACCATTTCTATAAAGAAGAGTAAAAGTATTTTACAAGACTACATACTGATTAGGGTAAATCAACATCCAATACATGCGAACAAAAAACATAAAACGCAAAAAAATTCCTTCAAATTTACAAAAATGAGTTCTTAAAAAAACAAAGAAACAAACAAAAAAAATTTACAGCACAAAATTAAATTATGAGAAGAATAGGGACATACTTAAATTAAATTTTAAATAACTTGAATCTAAACACTTCATACATTTGCAGTGTTTTTAAATTTAATTTAATTTCTTCGCTCTCTTGTGTTCAGGTTATAGTGAGTTTTTAACATTAAATGTTAAATGTACATGTTAAATTTTTAAATCCTAATTTTCTTCCTCGACAACATGAAGTAACATGACATAGAATGAACAAACAACAACAACAACAACAACCACCACCACAAAAAGCCCCAGATGCAGCAGAGACGTCCTCTGGTGGTGTGTTTCCTCTTTTTTCAGCTCAGTGCTGGAGAAATTTGGCCTGATGTTGAGATTCAGCGATTCATTTTAAGGAAAATTTTCTCTCACATTCCAGTGTTCAGCATAAAAATGTGCTGAGATGTTTTTCAGGAGTTTTCCAAAGCACGTTGAGGGCCCCTGCAGGTCGGGAAATGAACTGATCCATGAACGAAAAACAAGACAGACAGATATTTATAATCTGCTCAACATGACCCCAGGCGTAAACAAGTACTAAAGAAAAAAATTTTTAAAATGCTGCCGAAGCCATTTCACTCCCTCCATCACACATCAGTGAGAAAAGTCACAAGACTCCATTAACATCCTGCCAAGACGTTGGATCCCAGTAATCCAACAAAATCTGGCCTCATGTAGCATGTTAGCGTTAACAATTAGCACAGATTAATTCAAACGTTATACGTCTAAGAACTAGAACCTGAGTAACACAGAACCTCTGCACAATCTTCTTACCATATACCAACAAATTAGACATAATTAGCACACAAAAAGTTGAAGTTAATTAACCTTGATAACAGAGTAATAAGAACAGGAAGTAATGACCATATAAGGACAAAAGGATCGATTTTCAGTATATAGATGGACAGCAGGAACAAGTCAACTTTTACACAAACTAGTTCTTCCTTCTGTCTGAACCCTTGAGGAACCGTTGTGTGTAGTTCCAACACTGGTCATCACAAAAAAACAGGACGGATTCACATATTTAAAAAAATTAGGAATAAAAAAAAATCATGGATACTAGTGGAATCAGGTCAAACACTCAACGCTTTTTTCTTTATTTTTAAATAAATAAGAAATAATATTTTTTGTAAACTTGCAGTTTGTTTATAAACTAGAATTTTTACATATACTGTATACAGATATGAAATATCTAATAACCAAAATGTATAGAGTTTTTTTTTTTAACTAAAATAAAGTTGTGTGTCTTATGATTCTACCTCCAAAAAATCACTTGGAATAAATGTGTTTTTGAAAAAAATGTACTGTTTAGGTCTGAAATTGAATGTTGAAAAAAGTATAGAAAATACGATTAGAAGTTTTTTTTTAAATCAAACTGTCTATCTTCTATGAAATATGACAGATTACTTATCAAACATTTTAGTTAGATAAAAATGAAACCTTTCAATATGTTTAGAATCTAAAAATTTACCGTTCAGATTGAAAAATAATTGTCGTTCAGCAAAATGATAGAATTTTCTATAAAATGAAAGTTTCTTGTTGAATTTTACATTTCTTATACTATAAGATCACTTGAAATAATTTAGATGAGATTAAATTAGATTACACTTTAATTAAATCAGTATAACAGCTCAAAGTGATGTCATTTTCACTTTAAAAAAAATATTTTTATGAAATTGAAAAAAAAAATAAAAACACTGAAAATAAAAAATGTTTCGAAGCAAAAAAAACAAACATTCAGATCTGAAATATTTTATGTTGTTAAACAGAACATAGAATTGTTCTTTGTCATTTAGAGTATTGCTACATATGTTTGGCTGTTGCATGAGAACCTATCTTGGTAAAAAAAAAAAAAAAAAAGGTGGTGGTGTTCACTGTAGTCTGTCATTGGCTGGATTGAGAATAGCTGAGACTGAGACAGCTCTACCTAAGACCTACTGTACCTCATGAGTCTACAGAGCAACATTGACCAGTGCATTAATCCAGACTCAGACTCAGGTCTCCATCATGAGCAGATGAAAGCAATGAGCTTGAGCTCAATGTCCACAACTGTGTTTTTAATGAACATTTTTCTGATTAAAGGTAAACAGCAAAGAGAATCTGAGATTTCCTTTCATTTGGTGCCAGTCCACATCTCCAGCTTCAATAGTTTTGTGTTTTTTTTTGTGGCTCAGCCTTGCCAAACACAATGATGCTTCGCTCTTCAACCAAACAGCACTGTTTCCATTCATTTCTCCCCATGTTTCTCTGCCTGAGCTATGAATAGAGCCAAATAAAAAAAAGGGAAATAAATTGAAGAAAAGCATCAGATTGGTTCGGTGTCAGACGTCCTCCCTGTTCGGAATGTGCAGAAACGTGACATCTGCTCCGTGATGGGATTCGAGATGGAATAAAGGACAATTACAAGCTAGGACTTAAGTGAAGAGAGAGAGAGAGAGAGAGAGAGAGAGAGTGTCTCCTCATGACTGATGTTGTTGAATGGAGGAGGTCCCGTAAAGTGCTGTTAGCCATCACTGTAGATTAATAGCGTCTGTCACGGCTAACCACAAGGGCTCACACGATAGCATCGAAACGACGCAATTAGATGTTAATTAGTGATTTTTTTTGTCTGTGTAAAGTACAAAGGGAAATTACTTATGAATCTTCCATATTCTTTATAATATGAATCTCAGTTAAAAATATAAACCGTGTACACTAACCAGTTTAGCATCATGCAGTCTTTACTCTCCAGGAAAGAAAAAAAAACTTTAATTCATATTTAATGAAGTCACAGCTTTTATTCCTGAGATCCTCTGTAATAAAATCCATCTCAGAGTTCAGATAGAAGTCAGGATTTCTGCAGAACAGAAATGTGTGTGCGCGTGTACCGCAGCTGTGCATTTTTATTTCTCGTTTCACTCTAAGCTAGCGTGTCGCTATTCTTCTCTGGATTTTCCATCAGTGGTTTTGACTATCAGATCTGAACGGGTGACGGAGCAGATGGAGATATACAGCGGTGTTCGACCCGTATATCTCCACCTGTGATGGACAGATCGCATTTCCACCGTTCTCAATAATGTTATTTATATGCAGAATAATAAATAATTTTCAAAATAAATAAAAAACAAAAAAGCAAGTGAGAGTTGTAAGTCCATTTCACAAGGAATGGCAAAGAAATTGAAAAAAAAGAGAAAAAAAAAAACACATCTTCGCTATCAGTATATTGCTGAATATACAGCAGGTATAGAAATCTTATAAAATAAATCTTAGCCTGCAAAGCTAGCTCACATTAGCTCATTACTAGCATTACAAATCACCTCAGACATCCTGTCAAGTGAGCTTAAAGTACTGTAGCTCAATAACTGGCATTAAAAACCCTCTCAGAAACCCCATAAGCTTAGCTCTAGTTAGTCTGGCTAATTAGCATAAAAATCTACTCTCTTCAAGTTATCTAATTGACTAGCGTTAAAAATCCCTGCTGAAATCCTGTTTGCTAACATTAAATATTTTTTCAAAAATTTTCATGAATATACGATATGCAAAAGTTTAGGAACCCTTGACAATTTCCAGGATTTTCATTTATAAAAATTTGGTTGTTTGGATCAGCAATTTCATTTTGATCTATCAAATAACTGAAGGACACAGTAATATTTCAGTAGTGAAATGAGGTTTATTGGATTAACAGAAAATGCGCAATATGCATCAAAACAAAAATAGACAGGTGAATAAATTTGGGCACCCCAACAGAAGAATCACCAATATTTAGTAGAGCCTCCTTTAGCAGAAATAACAGCCTCTAGAAGCTTCCTATTGCCTGTAATGAGTGTCTGGATTCTGGATGAATGTATTTTGGACCATTCCTCCGTACAAAACATCTCCAGTTCTGTTAGGTTTGATGGTTTACTGTGGGTAGCAAGTGTTTTTCTTGGTATGCCGTGTTCCTTTGCCACCATGCATAACGCCCCTTGTTATAATCTTTGTTTCATCACTCCACAGCACCTTATTCCAAAATGAAGCTGGCTTGTCCAAATGTGTGTTTGCATACCTCAAGCGACTCTGTTTGTGGCGTGTGTGCAGAAAAGGCTACTTTCGCATCACTCTCCCATACAGCTTCACCTTGTTCAAAGTGCACTGAATTGTTGAACGATGCAGTGACACAATCTGCAGTAAGTTGATGTTGTAAGTCTTTGGAGGTGGTCTGTGGGCTGTTTTTGATTGTTCTCACCATCCTTCACCTTTGTCTCGGCAATATTTTACATGGCCACTTCTGGCCATAACAAAAACTGTGCCTGTGGTCTTCCATTTCCTCACTACTGTATGTTCCTCATAGTGGACACTGACAGCTTATATCTCTGCCATAACTTTTTGTAGCCTTCCCCTAAACTCTAATGTTGAACAATCTTTGTTTTCAGGTCATTTGAGAGTTGTTTTCAGGCCTCCATGTTGCCACACTTCACAGGAGAGTCAATGAGCTCACCAAACCAATTGTATTTTCCAATTAATCAATGCTAAGTAGTTACAGGTATTCAAATCAACAAAATGGCAAGGGTGCCCAAATTTATGCACCCGTCTAATTTGGTTTTGATGCATATTGCACATTTCCTGTTAATCCAATAAACTTCATTTCACTACAGAAATATTACTGTGTCTTTCAGTTATTTGATAGATCAAAATGAAATGAAAAATGAAATGCTTTGTGCAGCATTGGCCTGCTCATTTTTCACTTTATTGCATGTGCCTTGCACTGCTTTATTTAACTTCCATTGTTAATTTTATGCACCTTGGGACTGAGAGATATACAATTTCAATTCTATATGTATGTACTGTACATGTGTAAGAGTTGACAATAAAGAAAACTTGAACTTGAATTGCTGACCCATTTGTAGTTCACCCAAATATTTATAAATGAAAATCATGGAAATTGTCTGGGGTTCCTAAACTTTTGCATATGACAGAATGAAAAATAGCTTCTTATAAATTCTGTAACATCTATAAATAATTTCCCAAAACAATAAATCTAGCATAAATAAAGCCACAAAAATGTCATTTACATGAGGAAAGTTGAAGAACTTTCTCTTGATTTAAACCATCACCAGGAGGGGGGCGTTAACGTTTAAACGACATTGTGTTGACCTTTACATTTACAATTATATGTATGGCATTTGGCAGAAGAGCAACTTATTTATTTCATTTAAACTACTGATCAATTGAGTTTAGGGGCTGGCAATCTGCTGCCATGTCGACAAGAAATAAATAAATTGTGTATTTATGGGTGGTCTAGGAATGTCAATTTTTTATTTCTATAGCACAACTACACACACCTGTTGACCAATGTGCTTTACATCAATGCAAAAAAAATACAAAAAAAAAAAATATATATCAATAAGATTAAAATAAACAGAATACAAGCACACAGTACAACAAAATTGTAAATAAAAGTAAAATAGTGAAATAGAATTTCATCCTGGACCATATGCTGATTCAAAAAAGTATGTTCTTAACCCAACTTTAAAAACCGATATGGAAGGAGAAAATCTAATGCTAACAGGCAACGCATTATACAGTCTGGGAGCAGCTACCGAAAACGCACAATCACCCCTAGTTTTCAGCTTTGATTTCGGAATTGCTAGCAGTCTCAGATTAAATGACCGGAGAGACACAACTGGACGATGTTCTGTCAGTAAATCGGCAAGATAAGGAGGGGCCAAACCATTAAAAGATTTAAATACCAATAGAAGAATTTTAAAATCAACACGATAACGTACCATCAACCAGTGCAGAGACTGTAGTACAGGAGTAATATGGTCTCATTTTTTAGTACATGTCAGAAGTCTTGCTGCTGCATTTTGTACCATCTGTAATCGGGATAACACTGTTTGACTAATCCCATAGTACAGGGAGTTACAATAGTCTAGTCTTGATGTTAACAATGCATAAATTATTCTTTCAAAGTTATTAAAAGAGAAAACAGGTTTAACTTTAGCTAAAAGACGAAGCTGAAAAAAAAAAAAAGCAGGATTTGACCACTGAATTTATCTGCTTATCAAATTTTAAGCCATCATCAAAAACAAAGCCCAGGTTCTTTACCCAAGGCTTTGCAGAAATAGTTAAATTACCCAAATGTGCATCTGGATGATCAACAATCATTATACCACTGATTACATTAGTAATCAGTACGGTAATTTCTTTATTCGACAAGCATTAGCATCAAACATTAGCAAAAATATTTTAACAAGGCTTAAAAAGTCCTTTATGCTGTCTGTTAACTTGTGTGAATTACGATCATGCATATTTATGATGACATAAAAATCCATCTTTCTAGCTCGCTGACTAACATTAAAATTTTCCCAGAGGTTCTGCTGCATTAGATCAATATACATCTCAGTGACTAGCATGAAAAACCTCTCAAAAATCCTTGAATTGCAGTAAATATTATGAACCTTTACAACCGATTGTGATAATCCTTGCCTTAAAGCTAGCCTTGAAAATTATAACCATTGGGGCAATGTGATTACATCCTCACTTAAATCCTGTCATTAGCTTGCTGAAGTAATATTAGTGAAGACAATGAACATTACGCGTATGACTAAATTCTCACAGAAATTCTGTCATTAGCATGTTAACTGACATTAGCTTGTATTTAAAATCCTCTCCGAAAAAAATCTGTCATGTACCATCAGTGGTATAGATTCTGAATGTTTACAAATAATCCTGGCAGCTAGAAGTGAAGATTATACTTGTTTAGGAATGTGACAATCTCAGAAATTCAGTTAAAATTAGTTCATGTTGGCTAGCTGTCTAGCATTTACAATCCTCTCGGAAAACCTGCCCATTACAAATCATCTCAAATACTAGCATTAAAAAGTCCTCATAGAAAATCAGACATATTAGCCAGTGTTTTCTACCTGACTAGCATTGAAACACACTGAAATCCACTGAGGTTAGCGCACATTAGCTTGCTGCAAGGTCAAAATTAGCTAACATTAGTGAAGATCTTTCTTCTCAGAAATCCTATAACATTAGCTTATGTTAGCTAACTGACTACAAGTTATGTATGAAGTAAAGAGGTCCAGACAGATTTTTATTAAAACTCGCACACAGACACACAAGATACCTAGGACATATTAGCCTGAGAAAGTAGCTTATGAGATATGAAAATAAAGGGTGGATTGAAGGATAAGCAAAGAAGCAGTGTCATTATCACAGTTGAAATCTCACCTTGCTTAAGCAAACATCTTTCAGCCTCTGGTAGTTTCCAAGCATAGAGGTGAGGCACAGACCGAGAGCTCTTCCTAAATTTAACTGCTGGACCATTTCCTTGCTGCATTTGTCTAAACAAGGCATTTCTTTTTCATTTCCACATTGAGCCTGAGGTCATGCTAGCTTATTACAGGCTGAAAGAAAAATGAATACCTCACGTAAAATGCAAAACAGCCAAGATAGGAACATGCAGTGCTATTTATTCCACCAGTATAGAAATATATAAATATTAGCATGCTATCTGACTATTACCCTCCCTTGTAGGTGCAGGAGGGGGAAGCCGGGTGGACAATGTGTGGATCAGGGATCTCATTTAGTCAGTAAATAAACGTGTAGCTGAATCAGAAATGCTATGAAATGAGGCAACACTCGCACCTGCTACTATGCTATTAGCTAGCATACTAACAGGTTACTGAATATCCCATAGGGACCATTTACAGACCAGAAAGATGACAATTTATGGAAATCCTCTGTACTGTAGCTAAAATTAGCAATGACAATCTCTATTTTGCCTTTGTTAGCTGGGGGACTGGATTCAGCAGTGAGCATTATAACAACCATTTGTAACTTATAGCTATAGCTGTTTTCTCAAGTTAGAAGTAGATTAGTGCTAATTGATGGAGTAAACATTTTCTAGAATCTATTTTAAAATTACGCACACAGTTACATTGGCCACAATGTGCAAGAGCTACAGTATAAGGCTAAATGAAAGGAATCTTTTAGCATTAAGCAAGTAGTTAATATTTATGTTGCCTTTTGTGAAATTGTACATGTATGTGTTTTGATATGATTTTAGCATTTTTTTAATCTAAGTAAACATGAAATGAAGAAGGTAGGAGGTAACATTATGGTAAGCCCAGCCTCCTAGATTCTAAGATAACTATGTAACCCCATCATCCCACAAGGGTAACCACTACAGTGTTTCTTTGCAAATATGACAAGGTTTACAACATTTACAAGTAGCATCACAAAGAATCAAATAAGGCAAAAAGATCAAGCAAACAAACAAACAAAAGGAAAACAACCTCTATTGTAACCATTACAGACAACAGGGTTCCCAGTCCTATCTAATGATAGTTGCTGCTCTGCAAATACTGTAAGTGCACTCAAATTACAAATCAAACCAACAAAACCCGTTCAATCCGCACTCCACAAACCACAACAAGTTGTTTCCCACCACATTAAAGAGTACACCACATATATAAGGTAAAATAAACCGCAGTCATTAGTTTGTCCAAGATAAATGAAAAACAAGAAAACAAATAACCAAACAAACACTCCAAAATAAATCAGTTTGCCACTTCAAAATACCAGACCCAATTCAACATTTAAAGTCATTTCTCAAACAACCATTAAGCCATCAATGCTTTCAATAAACGTAAACGGCAATCATGCATCATCTGTAAAAAGACAAAAAAATACAAATTGATGATTGCCATATACCATATTTAACAACCTTAAACACAAACAAATTACACATTAAAACACAAATTACAATATAAAAAGCTTAAAACCAATTCTCCCCACTTAATTTGATTAAAATCAGTACCTGTACTCTTAAATATATCTGTTTAACTCCCATGAGGACACAAAAAGCAAATAGAAATGTTAAAACTAAACCAAATCCTATAGTAAACCTAAATCACAACCCTTACCGTTACAATTCAGTTCTAGGCTGCTATACTGTTCATTAATCAATTAGTCTTTTCATCTGCTATAACACCAAACAGCTTTTTTTAGCACATGGTACACAAAAAAGAAGTCACCACGTTTGACTTCCTTTTATACTCTCTTGACTCCTGGGATTTGTAGTCCACCCAATTTGTAGTCCTACACCTTCTACACCATTACAATTAGTTAGTGTTTAAACTAGCTAACATAGTCACAATGACCATCCTAACTTTCCTCCAAATTATTTATTGAGCTGACAAACCTAGCTAGCTGGTTAGCCATTATTAGCTCTATAAACGCACAGCAAAATCACAACAAATCTCACCAGGACTGCCTAATTTTTTGTGATCAATAGAATAGTGAGGCAAATGTAGTAGCTAGTTCAGTTGTTCACTGATTCTGTAAAAAATTTAAATGTTTTTTTTTTTTTTTTTTTTTTTTACAAAGAAGTGCATCCTGATTTGCAAATGTTTTGTTCTGTCATTAAGCATAAACAGTAAATGTTGATGCTAGCCTAAAAAAGTATGCTAATTTTTTTTTTAAAACAGCTAGTATGGCGCTGCTGTTCAGAAATGACACAACTAACACTCATGGGTCTTTTTTTATGAATTTGATCTAGTTGAGAAGGTATAAGCTTTCTAGCTAGCTGAAAAGTTTTTATCCTCTGAATGTTTAGGATTAGCAAGGTTTTTTTTAATTCAAGGATTATTTCATGTTTTTCAGCTCTTTTAGTTCTTACGTGATATTGTTCTAATAAATAACCCACATTACGACTTCTACAAAAGCCTGGGATTGAAATAAAACCTCAGTAAAGACATCCTTGATGCCTCGGTGTTCTGTCTGAGCCTAGCAGTGTGCTTTATTCTGTAGAGTTGCTTTGGGGCATCTGGAAAATCACTTTCAGTGCCAGATTTATGTTTCAGGAGAAAAAGCTGTGTGCAGTAATATTAGGCTGTGAAAGCTCAGGTGCAGGAATTTCCCCAACAGTCTTCTTTACTGATGCTTTCTACATGTGGGCTTTGAAGAAACATAATACAGCTGTACAAAATAAAGTTCCTCTGACTTAGACTTAGGCCTGATTAAATTTTTCTCTTTTTTTTAGTTTGTTTGGTGTAATTATTTTTGTAATACATTTTAAACTTATTTGTTTGTTTGTTTGTAATTTTGTGTGTTCTATCATTCATTTATTTGAATCACACACCAGGTCAAGGTCCTACTCATACAAGCGGCTATGCAATTGAAAGATTAGCTCAAGATTCTGTGCTAGCACGCGTTTAAAACTGAAGTAAGCGATTAAGCCAGGCAGGAATGCAGTGTAACGGAAATGAGCTGCTGGTTTCCTTTCATTCACGAGCCACGTGAGATCGAAGCTTCAGGTTTAATGGCCATGTTTGATTGGTGGAGCTCCAGAGCCCTGACTCCCGCGTTAATCAGCCCAGTAAATGGAGAGTGATGCGCTCAGGGATAATTGAATTAGCCGAGCGGAAACGACTCCTGCGCTCCATATTTCATATACATTAACAGGTTTAATAATGGCCTTCCATCTCCATTATATAGCGGAGCGCCTTCAGGAGGTGATGTACGGTGAATTAGCATGACGAGTGCACGTCGTACTCTGAGTATTTAATAAACACTAAGGTAAAGTCCAGCTTTACGAACTTGTAGGTAAAATGTGCTAGCTCTGTTTCTTTCTACATCTAATCAACCTAAAGTGATGGACTTTACGCTTTATTAACAATTATTCACTTATGTTTTATTATTGCTGCTTTAATTCTGTTTGGCTTCAAATCTCCTGTAAAGTTGGGTTGAGCAGCCATTTAAATGGCCGATGAGGAAAGAATGAATTGATTATTTGCTGATTAGATCATTCCTTTCCGTTATGATGGAGTTTAAACGCCGTTCTGTCAGTACCGTGAAATATAAAGCGTTAGCAATAATGCCGTCATTAGCAATATTGTAGCACTGCACTCTGTAATGTTTCATTATCAATACGATACTGACGCTGTGAGCTGACTTATTACTATAGTGTAGCCGTTAGCTTAATGGTTCAATCACGTTAACGGTGCATTTCTGCATACTTGCGGATTTAAGAAAGTTCCTGTGGCTCTGACTTTGTGTTTTGTGTGTGAATTTAAATTAAAAGGCGTTTTAAACAATGGTCATTAAAATACATTGGATTTTTGTTCTTTTTTGTTTGTTTTCCCCGTTTGTTACAGATGATTGTCTGTTACAGATGGTTAAAAGAAAGTCCATAAAATCTTTTAATTTAAAAATATTAGCAAGCAAACCCAGTTGGTTAGCATGCAGGCTAGCATGCTATCAGGCCAATAAGGATTCAAAGATTGTCCAGGGTTCACTGTATGATGCACACCAGCGAGTCTGAATGCAGTGATGATAATAACACACTGTAGTGAGAGAGACAAAAAGAGAGATAGAGATAGATGACAAAGACGGGTCTCTGAGTGTTATATACGCTAATGGACGCCAACACGCACCCATGAGGAACATTTCAGCGTCAGCACGGTAAATCACATGTGCATTACCCTTGTTATAATCACCTTAATGCTGTTCCTCATGTGTGAGCATGTGCAGTGTGGAGATGATAGATTTATGAACTCGCAATTATTTATCTCAAATAAAAACAAATAATTACATTTAATCAATAAGGTTTATGCAAGAAAACACTTTAGCTAATCAGCTAATTAGACCTCAATGGCGATAATAATAATAATAATAATAATAATAATAATAATCGACTGACTGCATTTCGAGCCACACATGGCTGAACAATTACCATGGTTCAGTGTACTGGGAGTGTTTTCTCCTGTATGAGAAGCTAAATCTTCCCATCAGAATGAGCTGAAGCTGGGAGTGAACTCATCGATCAGGTTCTCCAGCATCACTGGAAGCCTTACAGATGTTATTGACCCTCCATTATGTTGATATATGAAGGCAATTGAATACAGAATGCTTTTATAAATAAACAGGAAGCAGTGAAGGTCAGTGAGAAGAGGCTAGAACACACCCCTGTGTTATTCCTCATTAGTACAGGCACGTGGCTCTTTTGAAAGGTGATATGACGTCCATCTTCATATGGCAAATGGTTAAATTAAAGAAAAATATTCACTGAGACTGACACAATGACCACGATTCCTTCACTAATACTGACACAATGACCACACCTCCTTCACTAATACTGACACAATGACCACACCTCCTTCACTGATACTGACACAATGACCATGCATCCTTCACTGAAACTGGCACAATGACCACGCCTCCTTCACTGATACTGATACAATGACCATGCCTCCTTCACTGAGACTGACACAATGACCAGACCTCCTTCACTGAGACTGACACAATGACCAGACCTCCTTCACTGAGACTGACACAATGACCACGCCTCCTTCACTGATACTGATACAATGACCATGCCTCCTTCACTAAAACTGACTCAATGACCACGCCTCCTTCACTAGACCATGCCTCCTTCACTGAGACTGACACAATGACCAGACCTCCTTCAATGAAACTGACACAATAACCTTGCCTCCTTCACTGAAACTGACACAATGACCACGCCTCCTTCGCTGAGACTGACACAAAGACCACGCCTCCCTCACTGAGACTGACACAATGACCACACCTCCTTCACTGAGACTGACACAATGACCACGCCTCCTTCACTGAGACTGACACAATAACCACGCCTCCTTCACTGAGACTGACACAATAACCACACCTCCTTCACTGAGACTGACACAATGACCACGCCTCCTTCACTGAGACTGACACAATGACCACGCCTCCTTCACTGAGACTGACACAATAACCACACCTCCTTCACTGAGACCACGCCTCCTTCACTGAGACTGACACAATGACCACGCCTCCTTCACTGAGACTGACACAATGACCACGCCTCCTTCACTGAGACTGACACAATAACCACACCTCCTTCACTGAGACCACGCCTCCTTCACAGAGACTAATACGAGTGCAAACCCTTCCTCACTAAGATTAACAGTTTCAGAAGCCACGCCTCCTTTATAACTGACAGGTACATAGGCCATGCCTCTTTCAGTGAAACTTACAGACCAGCCACACCTCTCTGATGATAGAACAGTAATGCTTATTGTTCATTTCTATTTTATTTATTTTTTATTTTATGGCTTATTTTCGAATATTCACAGTTAAACTCTTGAGACCACATGAATGTAATGTGTGTGAGTGTCATGATGTCATATTTATGCGCATTTAAAATGAAGCTCTTACTCTAGCACACCGGCTGAAGCGTTTCCTCCAGTTGCAGTTAGAGAAATGCTGTGCTCTGCTTAGTTAAATCATTCTGCCATAATTGCCTACGTTTACTATTTTCTTTTTCCTCTGAGGCCTGAAATCAGTGGAACTCTCTGAGGCCCAATAAATGTATCTGAGAGCATTTCTGACTTGGACACAGCTCATTTTTCACTCACAATTATTTCTTTTTTTTTCTGCTGGACCCCAAATAGCTTAAGGGTTTTTAACAATAAAAATATTTGATTTTTAAACAATTTCTGGCACAGACTGTGGCATCTCACTTGAGCTCATTCTTCCATTTTCATATGTGTTTAACTTATTGGAGAATCTGTGAATCATTTGGAGGTTTGGAGTCCGAGTGATTTCTCTAATGGACTCCAAAGCTTTGGAGCTGACTCTTAGACTTTAAAGAATTAACTCCAGATCTTTAAAGATGTTTATTTAGTGTTTAAAGTAGTCTCCAGTGTCACTACTTAGTAACTTTAAATGTCGGACTCCTTCCAGACTTGTTGATATGGGAAAATAAACAACATCAAAGTGATCTCAGTAACTCGGCTTCATCACATTACCTCGTAACTCCGAACTGCATGCTGTATTTCTTCTGCTCCTACAGTAGCTGATGTATCTTCATGCTCCTAACGACTTTAATAATGTGCACACGTTTGTGAATTCTCCAAAACAGCATGTAAATGAAACATTACTCATGTCTCGTGATGCCCACCAGAGACCTCATCACCTGCACTTTTTTATTTAAATATGCAAACCTCAAACCCATAGGGGATAATTAACGTTTCCGGTGGCGTTAACGTGCAGATATTGCGGCTCTTTGATTTAACGGCCGAACCCCAGTCTATTTTTCTTCCCTCCTCTCACGTTAATGACGGCCGCAGTCGGAGTAATCACGCATCCTTCTGAGGGATCTGGTAAAGGTGACCTTGGCGGCGTGAGCGTGTGAGAAATGAGGGATATGAAAGCTGTTAATGTCGTGTTAGAATCCACTAATGGCTGCAGGAGACGCTGGGGAAAAAATCACCCAGAACCACTAGTGCAATAGTTTTATTTATAACCCAGTGTTCATAGAGTTCAAATGGAGGAACTGATTAAAAAGAAAAAAAACTAATTCAAGAATTTTTTCAGGAAACTAAGCAACTTTAAAGAGTTTATCTTCATGGAAGCTGTAGAACACTTCAGCACTCTTTACCTCTGTAAAAGATCTACTGTATGAAGAGTTCTGTTGTCTCAGTAGAACTCTCTTTTATGGTACTCAGTATTTTCAATGAACCCTTAAGGAACCCGTAAAGAACCCTTGAATGACCATTTTTTGTGTTCTAAAAGTCTACAAACTACTGAGTTCTGCTCACTTACCAAGTTCTAATTACATCTTTTAATTTTTTAAAGGATTTACTAAGTGCTGAAGTTTTTCAGCATCCATAAAAGTGTTCTAAAGTGGTTCTTAGCTCACAGTAGTTCAGACTTTTCTAAGCTTCTCTGCGGCTTCGTTTATTTTTTATTGGACAAAAAAGTTCTTCAGTGGTTTGTTGGATACTTATTGGGTTCTTTGCTTCAGAAATTGTTTCTTTGTTGGTGCGTTAAATGTGTGTTGGATGATTCAGGTTCTTATATTACAAACAAGGGCTTGTTGATGGATTCTTCACTGGATTCTTCACGTTTGTTTTGCTTTGATGGTTCATGAAAGCTTGATTAGACGTTTAATGGTTTAATGGATTCTTTAAGTGTTTAATAGATACTTAATCCTCCTTTGTGTCCAAAGAGAAGATTCTTTAAGGACATGTCAGGGTTCTTCGAGGGTTTCTCAAGGCTTCATTGGATGATTCAAAGTGTTTGATCTCTTTACAAATACTACAGTTTTCCTTGATTCTACTTCAATTTTTTCACAGTTTATTCCAGCAATTTGGCTTTTCTGTATGACTATAAAAGGATATTTTTCTCGTCATGATGTGTGTAAATGATGGATGGGAGCACTCAGGCAGAGCTGAAGTTCTGAGTCACATGACGTATCCATACATGACTGATATCGTTCAACACACACAAGTTTATCATGAGAGATTCAACTTCAGTTCAGTTTCATTCTGTTTATTCCAAAAAACTGAAACGGATTGATTGAAATTTTCATGAAATCGTATTTGTCAGCTGTATGTGAATGCGGATACGTCATCATTTCTATAATAACAGCTTGTACACAGGCACAAACACAGACCATTTTTTTTTCCTGAACAATAATAAGGGACTTTAATAAATGACTTTCTAAGGCAGAGCTCGGGATGTGTGTTACATTAGCCTCACTTTGACTCTTTTTAAGATTTCAGCATGTGGAGAACCTGTGAAAGGGGGTGGGGGGGGAAGAAATATTGGAGCTTTATTGTTCAATCCATGAAACTTTCTTGAAAAGCCGAAGCATGCTGTGAGATCTAATATCTGATATGCAGCTTAAGAGGTAAACAGATATAACGTGCAGAAAAGAGTATTAAACAGACAAAGACAGAAATGAAGAGAGACACTAAAAGACGTTGAGAGAGAGAGAGAGAGAGAGAGAGAGAGAGAGAGAGAGAGAGAGAGAGAGAGAGAAATTCTGCTGCGCTTCAGGAAAAAAAAGACGACAACAAATATGATGTTAGTCGATGACTGTAAGCTTGATAAATTTAATATGAGAGCTGGATTCGAGCTGCGCCACTTTCTTTAGATTTCTGAAACTCAGAGTGTATTCGATTACTGATCCGAGCAGGACGATGTAACGTAATTCAAGCCCAGGACAGGAGTTCGGTCTCTAATGGACAGAGCTCATGAGCTTAAACCCAAGCGAGTGAGAGAGATGTCATGTCGGCTGAATCCTGCCCACGGGGAGTTATGTGGAGTTTCATTTTTTAAGTGAAGAGAGATGGAGGGATGGAGGGAGGGAGGGAGGGCGGGAGGGAGGAAGGGGTTCATCTGATGAAGCCAAGTTTGAGGAAGTTCAGACTTCAGCTTTATTCCACTATATGAGGAGACCCAGAGGAGACGAGCACAGGCCTGAGGGCTATTTGTGGGCTGTCAGAGAGGATGGATGTAGTGTCAGTGTCTCGTAAATAGCTGAAATCCTACTCCGAAATGAAATAAACTGACACGGTAAGCCTCGGCGTGAACGCCAGACCGGATTGAAAAACGGATCACTGGGATTTAAACGCTCGCCTGCACTTTATCAGGAAAAGCAGGTTTGATTTCCAGACTCACTTTCTAAAGAGAAAAGTGTGAAGCTTGATGGTGGTTGCACTAAAATGCAGATGTATGATCATATGTGAGACAAAGCAGCAGGAGTAGTGTTTATTTCTCACACAGCCTCAGGTTTCGATTTCCCCTGAGACTTCGCCTCCAGGACCTCGCCTCCAGGACGCCTCATCAAATGATGCTACGTTCCCTTTCATTGGCTTTCTGTTGTGTACCTTAAAGCCGCGAGCTTCATTCGTCTCGAAAATGAAGCTCTCGTTCTCGGCTCTTGCGGAGACGCAGCGGAGCAGTCAGGGACATTTATCGCCACACGTCTGCTTTCTCTAGAACGATAGGGTCGATAATTCAAGATGGTTTTTTTGTTTGTTTGTTTGTTTGTTTTGTTTTTTGTAAAAGAAAGGTTTAAAAATAACCTCCTATTTGAATTCACCAAGACCAACAACATCTCACTATCTCCAGTCTGACTGCTGTTTAATCGAAAATTAATTTACATTTCTTTTTTTTTTAATGACTTGAAAGGTATTTATCTTCATACATTGTCACTTTTTTATCACTTCATTTCATCTCCACAAAAGACAACATATTCCACACCCCATTTTAACCACATGGCTGATTATTTTACTGTAACTGCACCACCCACAGTGATTGACTCCCAACTTATATTCATCATTCTACACAACGAACCCCAAATTAACTCCAATCCCAGAGCTCACCTCACTTCCTCCACCTTCCCTCCACTTTCCCTCCTAATATTGATCTGCGAGCCCCGAGATTAGACAGCCGGATAAATGATGTGGGATATGTGGGAATCCTCTGGGGGGTCATTTCCTGACACCTCTGTAGATTACAACTCGACACGACTCCATCTTTCGGCCCAGAAGCCATCAAAGCTCTGAGACGCAAGGAGGTCATTTTTGAAAGAAGCTGGAAAAAGTCCTCAATTATATATATTTTTTGGACCGGTGCATTGGGGTACCATTTGGACTTTACCTCGCATTAAAGAATTCATGAAATGAAACCCCCTGATATGGCTTTTCCTGCCTGAAGCTGCTCGTTTTTGAGCTGCTCTGTTCCCTTTCCCGCTCTGGCGACATTGATCTATCCTTGAGTGTGTTGGCTGCAGGACTTTAAACCAAACTCGGCGCATTAAGAGAACGCCCGTCGATACGAATCTGGCCATAATGATTTTCTTGTCCCTCCGCATGTTCCTCAGTAAATTGGCTTTGTAGACCTCCTGTGACATTTTACTCGCTTCGGATATCGGAACGTCGCAACAGGAGGTGGAAGAAAGCAGCAGGAAACAACAACAACAATAATAATAATAATAATAATAATAATAATAATAATAATAATAATAATAATACATTTTCAAAAAGAAAAAACTCCTCTTCAAAAGATCTTTAGCTTCAGTTTAGTAAAAAATACTTTGGTGTTATTCAGAATATTCTGAATCTAATCCTGCACAGAAAGCTGATCCTTTCCTTATAAACATTGAGCGCAGGCTACATTCTGCTGTGGGAATTTCTCCACTCATAAAACCATCACCTGTTATCAGCACCAGCTCCTTGACACATGAGAATATCATAAAGAGTCACTAATCCACCTCAGGCCACTTCCTGATGGTGGGCCGCAGTTGCAGACGATGACTTATGTCCAAGAATACGTCAGAAAAAGTTTCTGCGATTCAGCGATTCAGAGGATACGAGCATATATGTTAGCAGGCAGATTTTTACAAATTAAAAATAAAAATCTCTGTAAAGATTTTTACAAATTAAAAATCTCATTGGTAGAATTCATGCTTTCAAGGTTGCCAGATGTCGATTAGACTGATGACGAAAAAAAGCCTTTTTTTTGTTTTTGTTTGTTTGCTTTTTTATGAAAGCAATAGATAAATTAAGTAATAATTTTAATAATTAGAAATAAATCACCACTGCTCGTTAATAAACAGATTTTGTCCTGTTTTAATATTCTGTTTTGTCACAGAAATACACAATGGCACTGATTTTGACCTGATACCATAAGATTGGCTTGAATTAACAATTTTCAATTCACAATTAAGTCGAAATAATAATGGATCTTAATAACTAGAAAAAAGTCTCAAAAAATGACTTTTTTTTTTATCTTCATGCTCACATTTCTCTGTGATAAATATAACAGAAAGATAAGTGTGTGTGTGTGTGTGTGTGTGTGTGTGTGTGTGTGTGTGTGTGCACGTTCGCCTCACACCTCCAGGGTTGGGGGTTTGATTCCCACCTCCACCTTGTGTGTGTGGAGTTTGCATGTTCTCCCCGTGCCTCGGGGGTTTCCTCCGAGTACTCCGGTTTCCTCCCCTGGTCCAAAGACATGCATGGTAGGTTGATTGGCATCTCTGGAAAATTGTCCGTAGTGTGTGATTGCGTGAGTGAATGAGAGTGTGTGTGTGCCCTGCGATGGGTTGGCACTCCGTCCAGGGTGTATCCTGCCTTGATGCCCGATGACTCCTGAGATCCCCGTGACCCGAGGTAGTTCGGATAAGCGGTAGAAAATGAATGAATGAATGTCATTCATGTCTCCTCTGTACAAGGATTACATCATCATCATCATGAGCCCCGCCGCAGAGTCTGGACTATGAAGTAACAGCGCCATCTGTTGTTCTGCTCCAGAGATCCTGCTGGGAACCAGAACTTTATTCCTCCTGCAGAAATGTTCTTTTCTGAACATTTTTCCTCCTTGACAGATTAGAGAGAGAGACAGACAGAGAGAGAGAGAGAGAGAGAGAGAGAGAGAGAGAGAGAGAGAGAGAGAGAGACGTCTTTGCACGGCAGTCTGGTATGTGGACATCTTTAACATGAAGAAGAAAAAAAGAAAATCTCTCTTTCTCTCACTCTGTTTTTTTTGTGCCTCAATCCCTCTTTTTCAATTACATCTTCCTGTCTCTCTCTCTCTCTCTCTCTCTCTCTCTCTCTCTCTCCCTCTTTTCCCTGTGTAAACCCTTTCTCTCTTTCTGTCTGTGAGTCTCTCTTTCTTTCATTTTCATTCTGTCTGTCTCTCCTTTGTCTCGACCTCCCAGTATCTCTCTCTCTCTCTCTCTCTCTCTCTCTCTCTCTCAGAAGATTTGTTACGCTGCACTCGGCTCTGTTCACAATTAAAGCCCAACTCCCTTCTCTCCCTCCCTTCTCTCCCTCTCTTCTCTCTCTTCATTTTTCTTTCCGTCCCTCCTTTTATCTTTTCCCTGTGCGTGTAGAGACAGATGTTGAGCAGACGAGGTCTCTTATTATCTCGACGCTCAGCAGAATCCATCACTGCACTAATTTAGAGAAGGGGACTTGGCTGTAGGCACCGAGTGCTCACTCGTCTCCTTAATCCAGACCACCTACAGTTTGATTACTTATTGATGGATCGGAGCTGTGTGCGAGTCCTCTGACCTGTGTGTGTGTGTGTGTGTGTGTGTGTGCGCGTGTGTGCGTGACTGTGTGTGTGTGTGTAGATCAGCAGGCTGCTATATTCAGTACTCATACACTGGGGGATTTGTGCTAATAAGCCACCAGATAAATGGTGTTTTAATGTTATTGGGTCACAGGCATAATAACTCAGTTATTCTTGTACGACAGTTTCTGTTCATTTCTCAGGATGCTTTCAGTTTATCGAAACCAAAAATTGTTCTAGATGTGAAAGAAACATTAGCTAATTAGCTCATTTATTTGTTTGTTTTTTCTTCAGTGTGATGTTGCGTCATAATTAGCAGCTCTTGTTTTGTTTGACTATGTGGCCCCGCCCACTTGTTTACAATTGGCTCACAAAACAAAAAAAAAGTTGTTTGCACACATAAACAAATCAGACGTCCTTTCCCTTTTTGTGAATCAGCTTTTCAGCTTATATTTATTCACAAATTTATTCAATTCTTTTTTTCTTTTTACAAATTTTGAAATTGTACATATTTATCCAGTTCTTCCATATTGCTGTTACAAACATGTTGAAAAATCGTCTATGCGTAAATATTGGCACCCTTATGTAAGTAAACTTCAAATGATCTGCATTGCAGTCTCTTCACCTTAAATCCCTTCAGTGGTGAAAATATATACTGCAGTAATGGTGGTGTTCATGTCTCCATCAGTTGTTCGTGTGAGAGTGGAAGTAAGTAAATAAATAATCCAACAGCCGCTTTTCTTCGCACTCTACAGAAGTCACGAGATGTGAAGGGTGACAGCGAGCGGAAGTGCGATCTCATTATCGGCAACCAAATGATGGATTGAGATGCATAATGCATGGAAGAAAGATATGAGGATGGGAAAAAAACAATATGCCTCCTGCAGAAACGTGACATGATGCAGAGAAAGAGACGAATTGTAGTAATAAGCGGGGAGCGTGTGGAAATTTAAAACATACGCTTTGTTAATTAGTGATCTCTCAAATTCAGTTAAAACCCAAGTTAAACAACTCACAATGCTGCATGTTGTGGGCGTGGCCTCTTATTTTTCAACTCTTTTGTTTCACAGACGTTCCACAACGTTAAACGTAACTCTAAATGGATAAAAATGTAATCAACTTCAGGATAGGAACAGTAACTCGGATGCTTAATTTAAATAAAAAATAGAATGATAAAAAAAAAATGAAAGGGTAATGATGCATCGTGTGCTTATTCTCTGACCATCCATTTTTCATTCCTCTCTCAGACAGACAACGTGTAATTTACTGCAGTGCTGGAATGAGGTGTAATGTGCTATTGAACTCTCAATGGGAATAATGTAGCATAAATAATAAAACGGACTCTTCGTCATTCAGCTGCAGGGTCGTTTACTCAATACAGCAAGGTTAAAAGTGTCGTTTGTGTCTGGACATTTATCAGAGCTCTTGCTCGGTCAGTGTGCAGCGTCGCGGCCGCTAATCCGAGCAAAGGATTTGAGCTGGAAACGGATAAGGCTGTGATTTTATTTCATCGTGACGCTGATGCGCTTCACTCCAAAAGTGGAAGTCATGAGTTTTGATTTCAGGACTTTGTGGTAATCTGCACACAGGTTCAGGAACTGAGGGGTTTACGGGGACCAAATGTCCTCAGGAGACGCGTCAGGTGCTTTTCTTGTGGGCCAGATGTTTGTGATAATTTATTTATATCACAATTTAATGGCTTTTAGGGAAAAATGTGGTACAGTTTTCTTAAATATAGAATTATCCATTACATCTCTTTCTGTCAGATACACACACATGCACACATGTTCTGCAAATGAGGGGTGTTATTCTCTTGGACCAGATGTTTGCAATAATTTATTTACATTACACTTTCATGACTTATGGGAAGTTAAAAAAATTTCCATTACATGTTTACATACATGTACAGGTTTACAGGGACCAAATGTCCTTGATTGGATCCTCATGCTCACAATAATTTATTTACATGACATTTTAATCTGATGACCTCTGTTTATGGAGTATGTAAAATCTGACACAAAGTTACACATGTGCGAGTGCGAGAGGTGGGGTTTAAGCATCAACAGGGAGATTGTGAGATTGTTACTCACAGAACAGGTGTATATTAATACCCTTGAACTAGTATGTTATTGTTTCTATAGTAGCAGCTTATTTACAAGGAGTCTCCAGGGTGAGCACTTTGTTTCGGGAGCTTCAAGATAGAAACAGTGGTTAAGAGACAAGTATTTATAGCTGCTATAACATAAGTGGGAATTTATCGTTAACTGGAGATAAATTGTAGTCAGTGACAAATTGCTGTGGTGTAAGAGGAATAAAACACTTTATTACCCTTCTATTGAAAAGATTATCAAAGGAATTGTAAAGTTTCATTAAACTAATAATTGCCTTAGTTATTATTTTTTGTCTGTTTGTACAGTTCATTGGTTTCTCTCCTCCTTCTGTTGACCACAGATTGTCTTTGAAAACCCGAAGGCAGGTGAATGGAGGGATTAAGGAAGAGGAGGTAAAGAGGAATGGAGGCAGGTGCAGAGCGAGACATGAGCCCAGAGCTATAATTTGACAGTTGAAATGCCCAATGCCTGCTGCCTAGGAAACGGCATCTCTCTCTCTCTCTCTCTCTCTCTCTCTCTCTCTCTCTTATTCTGAGGGGAATAAAGCCCTTACTGTCCCCCACCCTACCCAAAACCCATTCAGCAAATGACAAAAAAGGACGAGAGAGAGTAATGGAAAGAGGTAGAAAAACACAGACTCTCAGAGAGGGAGGGAGGGAGAGAGAGAGAGAAAGAGAGAGAGCGAGAGAGAGAGAAAGAGAGGAGGAAGGAGATGAAAATAGCATGGTTCGAGTAAAGATTTGCTCTGACTCTGACAGTAATGATTTTTGTTTTTTCGTGATAAACAGCACCAAAAAGAAGAGAAAATCCAGGAATTAGTGAGTCTAGTCATTTGTTCAATTTGTCCTTTTCTGTATTCATATACTAAATCTTGTCATCTTAAACACAATTTGGTAAAAGGTGAATGGAAAAAAGATTGACTATTGAATCATTAAACGACAATGAGGTGAAAATATACAGTGTTGTGATTTCAAACTAAACCACAAGATGGCAGCAAATCCCACTAGGCACTTTGGGCATATTGTATCGTAAGATATGCAAAAATCGGTGTGTTTGTGTGTGTGTAAAAGATGTTTTACGATTATTTAAACTGTAAATGCTAGCTCGTCATTAGCAAGGATGAGAAATCACTGTAAATGCTTTAAAACACTGAAGTCAGATATGAGCGTAAGGAGCGTGGCTCTGTTTGTCCTGCTCTGTTCAGAGGATAGTAGCTAGACGTCAACAAATAAAGTTCCTTCGTTATTAAATCATCATTACTATGATAAACGACATCTTTATTGTTAGGAACAATACAGATCAGTGATTGGTCATTAGGTTAAAATGATTACCAGTGATTGGTTGTTGGTAGCAATAAAGATCAGTGACTGGTGTGAACCTGCTTTCTCAGCTCTCATAGCCCCTCATAAGGGTAGTGTGGTGCTAATATGATGCTAGCATGGTTTGGAGTTCTTAATTTACAAACTTTTTCTTTAATTCCAAGGTTTCTGCCATATTCTTCCTCCACTGACTTTATTGCACATATAGATTCAGTTCATTTGTGTAATTGAATAAGGGCTAGTTTACACCTTTAAGCAATCACTGAGGTTATAAACACACACACATACACACACACACACACACACACACACAGCTAATGAAGTCAGCCATCATGGTGGTGTGATAATGTGTTTATTATCATGCTGCACACGCTCACCGGTACCTTCCTGAAGGTGACCTTTACAGCACTGTAACTATAGAAACGAAGAGAGAGAGAGAGAGAGAGAGAGAGAGAGAGAGAGAGAGAGAGAGAGAGAAGCAGCTCCTGTAGTGTAAACACAACTGCAATCAGAGCCTTATCAGAGATTCAACAGCGCAGCACTCAGCCATGAATATTCTAAATAATCACAGATAAAAGAATAAAAGCCCTGGCAGAGGACAGGATTGTGTTTCACCTCAGTGTTTAAAGTACAACTACTGTAAGAACAGAGTGTATGTGTGTATGTGTTTGTTTATAGAGAAATAATTAGCAAGTAAACAAATCATTAACTGGTTCCTAAGGCTGAGGTCTCTGTGTGTGTGTGTGCAAAGAACAACTTGACTGAAAGAGAAATCTTGTACATTTTGTGAGAAACTTTTACATATCAAGAAAATGTGTTACAATTCTAGTTATTATACAGTATGTGTTTGTTTATTCACTTGTCTCTCTAATTGATTATTTCTCTGTCTGTTTATTTATGTATCTATCTGTTGATTTATGTATTTTTCTGTCTGTCTCTCTGTTTATTCACCCAATCTGTCTCTTTCTTGTTTATATGTCTATTTATTTATCTGTAGCCTGTTTACCCATCTCTCTGTCTGTTTGATTATCTGTCTGTCTTTATGATAATCGTTCTGTTTATCTGTCTGTCACTCTGTTTGTCTGTTTCTTTCTCAATATGAAGTAAAAAAAACACAGCAGTGAAGCAGCAGGAGGCTGAAAGTCTGGCGTCTCAATTTCACCAAACTCCAGCTGGACATCACACACACACACACACACACACACACACACACGCACACACACACACACACACACAAACAACCAGGTGTGACTCACGCAGCTGACTCACTGCTGTATCTCTGTGATATTTACAGCTCACGCACACACACACACACCATCTACACTTCCTGTGTAACATCCAGTGAAGCTGCAGAGGTGTGTGTGTGTGTGTGTGTGTGTGTGTGTTCAAAACACAAGGACACTGTCTTCTTTTCATTACTGTAGCATTTAGACTGGAGTTGCTAATATTGCGGCACAGGCGATGCTAAAATGCTAACACACTTCTGTACTAGTGTGAATGTTATTTTATAGTACAATACACTGGGTAGACGAAAAAAATTACCTGCTGATTTTCTAGCAAAAACACAGCAACATAAACGATGCGTTTACTCGGAAACAATAGTTATTGTGGCATGTTCAAAAATTTGGACACCCTACTTCTACACCCTCTTTAGCATTTTGCTACTTTGCTCTGGTCAGATGCTAATTGCATTTCGCAGGCTCTGTGCTTGTACTCCTCTCACTGACAATAAAATCTCTCATTAGAATAAATCAATGAAGATTCTAATCTACTTTAATCTAATAGTAAGCTCTTAGGACTTATCTCCCCCAGAGTGATAATTTAGTAAATTAGCGTTTTTTTGTTTGGTTGTTTTTTTCTTCACATTTTAGCAACAACACGTCAATCAGTCAGTCAGCTGGGCTTTTCTGATACATTTATTTTTCTTTCTTTAAGACTTTCTTTTCTAATCATGTTTATCTTCTGTTTTAGTTTTTGTAAACCCTTGTGCTTTATTTATATAAAACACTCCAAATGAAAATGTTATTACGATTTAAAGCAGCATTATATAAGCGGTTGGAGTCTTGCGCATGCGCAGTGGAGTCGGTGCGTGTCTGAACGCGCTCCTGCAGGAGATGCTGAGCCCAGAGTGATGGGAGACAGCAGGAGGACAAACATCCGGATAGCACAGGTACAGGACTTTTTTCGTTTGTTTTTTTACACAATTATATTCAGATATCATTAAATCCTCAGATATCTGTTGCTCCCGACGCAGTGGGGTGTTTATATTAGTGTTATATTAGTGTGTATGGTGCAGAAAGCGTCATGTAGGTAAGGATCTAAAATTCAAAAACGACAGCTTTTTATTTACATCGCGTTATTTCGTCGCTAGCTATAATTATAAACGTTTTGAAAACGTTTAGAAATGACATACAGAAAATAAAATAAAAAAAAAAGAAGTGGGCACGTTTTGCACATTAAGGCGTTTATTATTTTCCTTTAGATACATATATTGTCAAGCTGGTCAGAAAATGTTAACGGATTAAAAGAAATCTCAACAAATAGGTCACCTTAGCTTTTTGATCTCTAAACTAGAAAGCGGAGGAGAAACGGATGTGATGGAGGCGAGGAGCGTGACGTCACTTAGGATGCTATTAAAACCGCTTTGTTTTTTTTTTTAAGAAGGAAATTTTCAAAGAAGATGCTTACAGTCTTAGTTGCTGTGCAAAAATAAACACGGAATAATATGTTTTGTTTTTTTTAAATTTGCCATTTTTTTCCTTCGTGTCCTAGCCAACAGACAGCACCTGCTGTTGCCAAGACAACGATAAGCTTGCGTGATGACGCAGTGCGTCCTGGTGCGCGCGCGCGCCACGTGTCTGAAACCAAAATGCAACAGGAAAAAAATATATGGTGTTAATAATATTTGTCACTTGTTTATTATATATATATCTTTTGGGAAGCTTGTTGTTTGGAGCATTTTTTAGTCCTGATCAAACAGAGAAAGCTTAGGAGTAGCACAGAATTAGAAAAAATCAAGAGAAAATTTGACAAAAATTTGACTTGAATTGAATTTGAAAATTTTGACATCACGTTTAATTTGTACGAAAATGTACAGGATTTGACTGTACAGTAATTACATATCGATTTAACATCCACAAACAGTTCTGTAAACAGGATATGAATATTTGCATAAAAAGTAATTGCATTATTGCATAAAATGCCTAAAATCTCAGTTGCTAACATTGTTACATCACACCTCTAGCTGCTGACAGACTGAGCTGAGTTATGTGTTCATTTCTCTGGTCACTGACACAAACAATTGTTGTGAACTTTATCACACTCCTTTGTTATTAATTAGTAGCTTTACCCAACAACTTAAAATTGAGCTAGCTTTGTAGTTTATAGTGAAGTAAGGCCCATCTAGCTTCAGCTGATTAGCAATTAGTAGCTTCAGTGTATCTAGCAAGACTATTTGGCTAACAGTGTTACAAGTAGTCCAGATTTTATCTAACTTTTAATTATCTAATGTGATTGACAAGCTTTTCTGACTGTGTCTGTACGGTAAATGTGATGTGTAGATTATAGTGTGCAGTAATTCTAATTAATTTTAATTTACTTGAACGCATTATTATTTGCTGTGCATCAACAAGCACAATATGTTTTAGCTAGATAGGGATAAAAATAATGTGCATAAAGATTTCACAGTGTGACAGCATTATTAATGGCGTTATACGCAAAACGACACCAATACATCACAAAGACAGGTTCAAATAGCAACACACATATTACATGCGTCATTTGGTTCCTCCTGAAGGAGAAATGGCTCACGGGGACCTGAAACTAACACATCATGCAACCTCCAAGCCAGAAGACAGCACACACACACACACACACACACACACACACACACACACACACATTATCATCATCATCCAGGCATGATTTAATTACATCATTATACAGGAAGCTCGTTGTGTTCTCTCTGCTCATGTCCTCCTCTGAATCTAATTTAGTAATGTTCCTATCATGAAGATCTTTCATTACTGTTTATGCCGTTAAGTAAAGGCTCTGAGAGAGAGAGAGTTCTCTTTTTACCCTAAATGTTTTCCCTGTGGAATGGAATGGGACTTTGTAAATGGTTTGTAAATGTAAATACGTTGTTCTTCCTCCAGTGGGACAAACTACAAAGATGTTTTTTATGGATCTTGTTATTTTTCTAGGCTTCTTTATGTAAGCTTTAAAGGATGAAACAAACTACTGGTTCTAGATTTAATCTGATTTATCCTTCTTCTGAAGTGACTCAGAGACTTGACAAGATTAAATGAAGTCTATAATCTCCTGACTAACTGAAAAGGTCCTGAAGAGTTCTTCAGAGATTTTAAGGATGTATCCTGGGAACCCTTTCTGAAGAAGATTCTTTCTAAAAGAAGAACTTTTCTTGAAGGGGAACCTTTTCTGGTGGAGAAATTATTTTTTAACACTCGGGCATGTTATTGCTTTTAGAGAATGTTACAATGAAACAATCAAATGTGTGTTCAAAATATTGAAAGTAAAATATTACTCCACCATGTAGTGGAGTCTGTTATCAGTCAGTGCTGGTTGCTAAGCAACATAAATGTTGAAAAAGCAAAACTACTTTATAGACAAAGGTTTACAGTATGGCTGTGATTTAAATCCCAGTGCAGATCAGATCTTAGACTCCAAACTATTCAATCTATAATAAGGCTTTCTCCGTCCTCTGATTCTGAACCAGGATGAGTGTGTGAAGGAGGGACGAGAATGTAATCCGAGCTTCATCTGACCTGAATTCCAAATACCCTTTCTGCATTTCATCACCTTCTAAACTGCTGATTCGTTTCTGCTGCTGTTCTGGGGACAGAAACCCCAAGTGCTGAATCAGACCTGAGTTTCTGAGCCAATTTGCAGACACAAGCTTTACTTCTGTCCTACGAGACAATAATGAAACACTTCTGTTACATCGTTCTTCTATCAGGTCTCTCAGGTTTCTCATGTGAGAAATAAAGTCAACATCAGTGTCCTTTAATATGACATTTCCCACAAGGCATTGCTCTTACTAAACTGTATAAACTAAAGTGTGACATGTTTTAAAATAATCTCTTTTGACCATCTCACTCTCTCACATACTGTCTCACTTTCATACTGATCACTCATACATACTGTACTGTCTCATTATGTGACATTATGTCTCATTCTCACATACTGTCTCACTCTTACATATTGTCTCATTCTCACATACTGTCTAATTCTCACATACTGTCTCGTTCTTACATACTGTCTCATTCTCACATACTGGTCTCACTATCTCACATACTGTCTCACTCTCACATACTGTCTCATTCTCATATACTGGTCTCACTATCTCACATACTGTCTCACTCTCACATACTGTCTCGTTCTTACATACTGTCTCACTCTCACATACTGTCTCACTCTCACATACTGTCTCATTCTCACATACTGGTCTCACTATCTCACATACTGGTCTCACTATCTCACATACTGGTCTCACTATCTCACATACTGTCTTGTTCTTACATACTGTCTCACTCTCACATACTGTCTCACTCTCACATACTGTCTCATTCTCACATACTGGTCTCACTATCTCACATACTGTCTCACTCTCACATACTGTCCCGTTCTCACATACTGTCTAACTATCTCACATACTGTCTCACATACTGTCTCACTCTCACATACTGTCTCACTCTCACATACTGCCTCACTCTCACATACTGTCCCATTCTCTCTATCTCACATAATATCTTACTATCTCACATGCTGTCTCTCTCATATTGTCTCATTCTGACTTGCTGTCTCACTCTCACATACTGTCTCATTCTCACTGTCTTGCGATCTCATACTATCTCACATACTGTGTCATTTTCATATACTGTCTCATTCTCAAATACGGTCTCTTTTCACATACTGTCTCACTTGTGTGTTGGGTGTATTGTGTGTGCATGTGTGTGTTGGGTGTCAGATGTGAAGATGGCATCTTGCCCGGAGTTGTGTGGCTCGGAGTACGGTGACGGAGGTCCTCAGCGCTACGGCGTTCGCTCCTACCTGCACCAGTTCTATGAGGACTGCACCTCCTCCATCTGGGAGCGTCACAATGACGAGTTCCAGACACAGAGATCGCCCAGCCGGTGGAGCTCTGTCCTCTGGAAGGTCTCACCACATCCTCACATTTCATTTGGTGACCTTCACTTCAGCTTCACCTTTGTTGCTTGTTAATTTATAATTTTGATGATAAACTTTAAGACATTTAGTTACATTTTCAGAGTTTTATTTGAAGCCTTTCTAAAGTATGTTGATCTTTGGGTTTTCATTTTGGTGCTTTTAATTTTAAGAGCTAAAGTGTTTTTTTTAGCTAATGCAAACTTTTATCTTCTTACTTTGTGTTAAAGCTTCAAGTTCCAAATTTTTTTTTCAATACTGACTTTAATCAGTTACCATCTGATTTAAAGTATCAGGTCCTTATGTTCTAGCTTCTCAGCTTTAGCAGTTTCTTTAGGTTCTTTAACTTCACAGGCCTTTAGAAGCTAATTTCTAAATGAGTTTTCTGATTTTAGCATCTGCTCTGGGCCTCAAGGTTTTAACTTTTTTTTTTTATAAATGTTTTATTATCATCCTTTGACTTTTTCTCAGAAGTTTTGGCAGATTTTGTTTGGCAGAAATTTTATTTCAATTTTGCGTTTTACCTTAATTAATATAGTTTTAGCTTATAAGAGTACTTTACTTTAAGAAGAATCTTAAGATCTACAGTTTTTGTGTGTGTGCATCTCAGGTGTGTGTGGCAGTCGGAGTGGTGATCTTGGTCTCAGGTCTGTCGGTGCTGCTGGTGGGTTATGCCACGCCCCCACGTCTGGAGGCGTTCGGAGAGGACGAATTGCTGTTCGTAGATGGCCGAGCTGTGCGCTTTAACCGCGCCCTGGATGCCTGCAAACTGGGCGGAGCTGTGCTCTTCTGTGTGGGCGGAGCCGGTGTGGCAGCCGGTCTCATATTGTTGGCTGTCTGCGGGCAGGGTGGAGCCAAAGACGAGCTCCACCGCCAGCGGCGCTTCAAAGAGCGGCTAGCAGAGATCCAGGCGTCTGTTCCTAACTCGGGAGATGCCAAAGTTCCTGTCACGCTGTCCAAAGTCCAGAACATCCAACCTGGCTCTGAACCCTGACCTCCCGAACATTTCATTATTATACAATACATCAACATGATATTTTAGTAGAGCAGCACACATTAAAGCTGAAGAATGCTTCACCAATCACAGTTCAGGAAAAAAACACAAAGTGATGCAACCAGTTGCTCAGCCTGGTTCTGTTGAGTGCTAAAAGATCGCGCTGAACTCAAATAAATCTGATTTAATCTAAGCTCAACTATGACTCATAAATCTAAGCTCAACTATGACTCATTTTGTTATTGAGATACGCTGCATATTTAAGCTAAGCATATACTAACAAGAAAAGATCGAATTAGCTTAGCAAAAGAATCCATTAGCAGCCGCTAAATGTTGCTGTTAGATGCAGGAGTTATATTTTTCTGTTAAATGGAAAACTCTGACCATCTTAGTGATGCTAATTTAGTATTTATGCTGAGAAAATAAATGAGATTTTTTGCATAATTAAACCTTGATTATTAAATCTGTTTTACAGCAGTTTAATTCTGCTGTTAATTTCATGACGCGTTAAAATTTTGTGTGTTCCTACTAGCAAGTGACAAAGGGACTTCTACACGGAATATATAAGTACTGATTTGTAGGACAGGCCACACCCACAACTGACAAACTATAAACGACTTCGTGCTTGATAGCGTGAACATTTGGTCTAGGTTATATAACTGTAGTTAACAATCCTCATAATGTCATTCATTGCTTTTTTTAGCAATGACTTTTCAAGTTGCTTTTGTTTTGTTTTGAGATGACATCATTGTCATTACCACCCACTGAACTACCAGCTGTATAACTAAAATTATTTCTGCCTTCTGAACAACAAATCGTCAAGTTATCGTCCGATTAGAACCAGTTTCTCCAAATATGCTATAACAGAATATTTGTTATTTATGTCTATAAAAATATAGTTAAAAATGTATGATTTTTATTTTTCTGGCATTTTCTGTGTACACAACCAAATTTCTGAAAAAAATCAGAATTTTAAGTTTTGCTCATGAAGCAACAAAGAACCTTCAGAATCCAGTTCATTTTTAATGGCACAGTGACGTTAGGACTGATCTGACGAGCAAATACACTGAAATGTGTCCAGATCAATGTGTTGTTATTCTTTGTCCGAGTTTAAAGTCTGTTCTTTGATATGGACATTTTGTGTGTCGTCATGTAGAATTTTGTTTTTGTCACAGTTTTGTTTTGGAATGTGTCGAGTGTTGTACTGCGGACAGCTCTTGTGTTTTTGATGTTTTCCACATTTCAAGTTTTGTGAAATTACGTTTGTCCATGGTCACAGTTCTCCCAACAATGCTTCAAATTTGTAATTTCTTATCTGTTGTGACTGACAGGTAAAAAAAAATATTCTAATCGGGAAAAAAATGATTTTGGACAATAATTGTGAAATTCCTTTGCAACTTATTTTGCAATTATTTGCTTTTGCCTCGTACAACAGTGTCACAGAGTGAACAGACAAGCCGGGTCTGTCGGACGGTTTCTGTTCGGAATGTACCATATTGGTAAACACAATAAAAGCCAGGTCTCAAATCTGCGTTTGCTCTTCTTTCTTCTTCCACAAAGAATTAAAATTTTGACAAAATTGTAAAAAAAAAAAAAAATAATAAGTGCCATAATAAACATGGTACATGAAGGTATCATGGAGCTTTCATGGAAACAACCATCTATTTTACCCACAAACAGCTCCCAGGTTAACTCTAAATGTGTATTTGCTGAGTGAAAAAACGCTTTTTGCTGCATATTAATACAAAGCTTGTAGCTTCAGGACATCCTTCATGTCATTAAGCACAATTTAATTTAACTTCTTAATCACTTCATCGCTCATTAAATTTCGGAGCCATCATAACATTTTTTACACAAGAACATAAAATTTAAATTTTCAGATTAGCGATTAGCGAAAAATTCACACTTCTTTTATGCATTAATTCTCTTTATTCAGGATAATAAACAGATCTACACAGAAAAATGAAGCACCACACAAAATACACCTCTGTAAATATCCGATTTTAAATGTGTGTAAAATAAAGCAGCGTTTTTTTCATCACCTCTCAACAGGTTTTCTCACCAAGATGTAACTAAAACTGAAGTTTTTATTATAAATAATTTAAATATTACTCTCTCCATTTTCGAATTCTCATTTCATACAGTATATGGAGTCAAAGACACACCTACTGTACTGTAGTCTTAAGAAAGTTGGAGTTAGTTGTATAATCTGTGTCCATTTGAATGTCATATGCAAATATGTTCATTTGACTTCATAAGGACTTCCCCCACTGTCACCTATTAAAAAAGAAATAGAATATTTATCTTACTTTCTTACTCTAAATTTAATTGTATATTCTGATGCCATCACCGTCACTAGTTTTCCCGTCTCAGCCTTCCTCTCCTTCTCCTTCTCCTGCTGCCGTGTTGTCTCCTGCTTCCTCTCCACTGTCTCTCCTGTGGGTTCCTCTTTATGTGGTTAAGCTTTGTCTTCTCCTTCTGCCTCTGACACAGCTTCTGCCTCTACTTCTGCCTCCTCTTTCTCTTCAGCTGCCTCTTCATCTTCCACTGCCACTTCTGCTTCCTCTGCTGCTGCTTCTTCCTCTTCAGCTGCTGCCTCTTCCTCTGCAGCTGATGCCTCTTCCTCCCCAGCTGCTGCCTCTTCCTCCCCAGCTGCTGCTTCTTCCTCCCCAGCTGCTGCCTCTTCCTTCCCAGCTACTTCCTCTTCCTCCCCAGCTGCTGCCTCCTCCTCCTCCCCAGCTGCTGCCTCCTCCTCCACAGCTGCTGCCACTTCCTCCCCAGCTGTTGTCTCTTCCTCCGCATCTGCTGCCTCTTCCTGTTCAGCTGCTGTCTCTTCCTCCGCAGCTGCTGCCTCTTCCTGTTCAGCTGCTGCCTCTTCCTGTTCAGCTGCATCCTCTTCCTCCCCAGCTGCTGCCTCTTCCTCCCCAGCTGCTGCCTCTTCCTCTCCAGCTCCTATGTCCTCACTGCCATATACCTGTGAGCAATTGAAGGTCATTGATCACCAGTGTGATAAGTTTCCTAGCACAATGTTTTTTGATGCTGGTGCAGTGTGGGAAGTGTGTTGATGCATTCCTGTAAAATGCTGTACAGCTTACAGCAAAAAGGAACATACTGTACAACTCATAGCCAATAGGAACACACTGTTCAGCTCACAGCCAATAGGAACACACTGTGCTGGACTTTGTGTAAATGTTGGAGGTTTATTTTGTGTTGTCAGATGTGTAGTGAACTCAGACCTGCTCAGCTGCTGAATTTTCATCTTCCTCAGGCTTTTCTTTGCTCTCCACCTCCTTGCATTCAGGTTTAGCTTCTTCCTCATCTGTTGAAGGACGGAATAAAGGAGAGAAAAATGACTGATGGAGAAGAGTAGAAGTAGAGAACCTGTGGGTTGATATAATAGACAGAAGAAATATACACCACAGTCCTGTTGAACTCTGGCTTCGGATTGGTCACATGGTATTGACTGATATGGTGAGTGTCCAGTGGCAGTTATGTTAAGTCACATATATTTATTAACTGATCATTTCTGGTCTCAGATCTCCAGGGACTCCAACTCTTAAAGCCATACCCACACTCTTCCTAGCAAGTTTATCTGCTTGCTAATAAATCTCACCTGGTCTAATTAGCTCAGCTTGGTAGTTAGCATGTCAATCGCTTTTGTTCTCACTCACTCATTTTCTACCGCTTATCCGAACTACTCGGGTCACGGGGAGCCTGTGCCTATCTCAGGCGTCATTGGGCATCAAGGCAGGATACACCCTGGACGGAGTGCCAACCCATCACAGGGCACACACACTCTCATTCACTCACGCAATCACACACTACGGACAATTTTCCGGAGATGCCAATCAACCTACCATGCTTGTCTTTGGACTGGGGGAGGAAACCGGAGTACCCGGAGGAAACCCCCGAGGCACGGGGAGAACATGCAAACTCCACACACACAAGGTGGAGGCGGGAATCGAACCCCCAACCCTGGAGGTGTGAGGTGAACGTGCTAAACATTAAGCCACCGTGCCCCATATTGTTTTTGTTATTTTTATCCAATTGTGTTATTGTTTTACAGTTGTTGTTTTTTTTTAAATTGAGTTTAGTTTCTCATTGAGTTTGTTTGTTGTGGTAATCTTTTTTGGTTTTGTTTTTATATCCAATTTAATTGCCTGTTTGTTTGGTTTTCTATCCTTTTTAATGTTTAAATCCTTTCTTTTGATTTAGTTCTCTATTTTTTAGTTTTATGTTTATTTTTTAAATCTGTTTATTCCCTATTTATTTTTATTCATTCGGTTAACGGCAGCTTATTTGGACTCGTCAAGTTCTGGTGCTGGTGAGATGCATCTGTGCATCTGTTGCATGTAACAGCACACAAAATTGTTAGTTAGGTCTTAAACAAAAATTTTAATTTTAATATTTTAAGAAAATAAAAATAGTGTTCACTATCTCATTCAAAATGATACAGAATCCTTTTAGTTGTAAGAAACTAAAGGTCTTTGGTTTTACCTTAAGCAAGAGTCTTCTTTTTGTCTGTTGTCTTGCATATTCAAAATTCTAGTCCTTTTATCTGAATTGAACCTTTCTGGTTTTGGCTTCAGCAAAATTCTTAATTATATCCTCCATGTTCAGGGATCTTCTGACTCTTTGTTCAATAGAAATCATTGCTAAGCTATTCAGTCCTTCCTGGGAAGTTTTAATTTGCTTTAAAGTGGAGAAGCTTCTCTCTCCTGAGGCAACAGTGATCTGTGATGTCAACAGAAAGCACGATTTTGCTTAGCAGTAGATCATGGGGAAGGGGCCAGGTATGAGGGACAGGGCACTCAACTACGCTGCCGGCAAAAGTGAAAGGTGCAACCTTTTGTTTTCTTTCGCTTTTTTAAGTGCTGCTTGGATAAGCGCGCTTCATGGTTAATTCTTTCTATGTGTCTGGGACGCACATTAATAAATGATGTCAAAAGCAGTCATTAAATGAGTTAACCACTTGTGACCACTCGCACAAATATGATGCTTTGAAATTAACATTAGTTTTTTAATTAAAACGAGGTGCCTGCTTAAAATTTTGGTAATTTAATTATTAACAATAAACAAATGTATAGTAAATGTATAGCTATGAGTTGCTCTACAATGAGAACATTTTTAAAATATCTGTAAAGAAGTTTAAAATCCTTGGTCCGCAGAATATTTATATTATGTCACCATTTTCTGCCTGCTGTGTTCATCTGTTACTATAGCAACCATAACTAGCAGTTGGTCTACTGATGAGTTGATGAGGCTTTGCTAATTTGCTCTATTAGCTATCTAGCTAGCTAGCTTAGTAATTATCTAACAGGAGCCTGTAACAGGAAGTCATACTGTATTTACATGCCAAAATCAACAAGTGTGCACAAAGATACATAGCGACATGATAACAGTGCCACTCTAATATTAGCTAATTGGTTAGCAGAAGCAAATAGCTAGACCTTTTCTGAGGTGTTTACTCAAGACTAGATGAACTTGTGCTTGGAACTTGTGAACGTGTCAGTTCAGATTTTTTTTATTATTATCTCTTCAAGGTAAAAAAAAAATTCTTAATAATTTTGTGGTTGTTGGAGGAATAACACACTTAATCTGGCTGCAGTCATTTAATAATCAGCAGAAAGACAGAGTTGTGATCCCTTACATCCTTGAGAAATGTTCATTCATTCATTCATCTTCTACCGCTTATCCGAACTACCTCGGGTCATGGGGAGCCTGTGCCAGGCGTCAGGCGTCACTGGGCATCAAGGCAGGATACACCCTGGACGGAGTGCCAACCCATCGCAGGGCACACACACACACACTCTCATTCACTCACGCAATCACACACTAGGGACAATTTTCCAGAGATGACAATCAACCTACCATGCATGTCTTTGGACTGGGGGAGGAAACCGGAGTACCCGGAGGAAACCCCCGAGGCACGGGGAGAACATGCAAACTCCACACACACAAGGTGGAGGCGGGAATCGAACCCTGACCCTGGAGGTGTGAGGCGAACGTGCTAACCACTAAGCCACCGTGCCCCCTTGAGAAATGTTTAGAAACATTTTTTAATAGATGAGATTTTAGGTGTTTTGCCTGAATGTCTCTCAGGTGAAATGCTGAAAGCTTTAACTTTAAAGACATTAAAGAAGCAAATACAAACGCATCTTAGCCGTGTACTGCTGCTGCTTTTCAGGGGTATTGATCAAGTTCTCAGCGGCGCTTAACTTACGTTTTTTTTTTTTTTATTTTCTTTCACAAACCCTCAGTCGACGCTTCTTGGTCGCTCTTAAGGTGCTTTCTGAACGCAAAATAAATAGCAAAGGGCTTGAATGCATGTCCTGAAAGGCATTCTAAACAAGGTCAGTGTCAGTGATTGAGGCTGTACATATAAAGAGATGGGGTTTTATTAATAGATGAAACACTCAACATCTCTGAAACAGCCACAATGGAAACTCAGGCTTGACTCCTGACGCCTTCCAATAAAACACTTTCGGCAAACTGATTAGCTCTTTTTAAACAGCTTTCTATTCACAACACCTCGTTCCTCTGAAAGTTTCTGTACAGCGTGTCTCTCTACTAGCCTTGGCTGAAAAAACACAATGGCTCAGTGAATAAAAGTCTTTTGTAAAATTCTACGAAAGGATTAAAACCACCGTCTGGGTCTCTAAGGTTTTTTTTTTCTTCTCCGAAATGTTTCTGAGTTTCCTTTAAATTTATCTGCAGTTGATTATCACAAACACAACAGTAAGCCAAAGCAGCTGATGTTGCGCCAAGACCAACAAGTTGTGGAATAGCACAATTTTTATTTTATTTATTGCTAATCCCAAAATGTACCAAAAGCAATGGAACAACCAACCTTATACCAAAAAAAAAATATAAAAACAAATCCTGATCGCTAAAGGGAACAGTGTGTCCCTTCAGGAAGAAGAATAACTTCCTCAGAATTCTGATTAAGACAGAATTATATAGTACTATACATGATAACATGCATTACAAGTCTAAATGGATTTTGATTGGGAGGCCATTCATACTTTAATACTGATACGCTGCCATTTGCAAGGCCAATGTTGAACATTTTATGCTAAGTGTACAGAACTCCAACAATGAAGGCCCAGATGTAGATGAAAGGCAAGGATTAATGCTATAATTATCATGTCAGGGTCAGGAACAGGATCAGTCCATGGATTTGGTAGAGTTGATCATTTGGATTCGTTGCTTTAAAGCGTCATTGAAGATTTCTCATTTCAATACAAATTAGCATTCATTTAAATTTCATTTTGTAATTAGTAATTACATTTTTTTTTCACTCTTGGTGAATGCAGCGTTCAGATCTTCAGATGTTCCTCAAGGAGCTTGTATCGCAGGTTGCAGTGTTGTAAGCTTCTCTTGAATCTTTTCTATAAAAAAATGACGGTTGTGTGAGCTCGGTGTGTTTCCTGTAATGAGGTTTCAGCTGGTGGTGATGGGCAGCAGAGCTTTCCTTCTGCACCATAAAGACTTGAAAAGACAGAGAAGCCTCTGTTATAGTGAACTTGAGCACCAGAAGTACAAAATCTCTATCAATTTGTCAATCTGTTAGTTCTACCATCATATTAGCTCCATTTTTTATCCGGCTATCATCTGATTAGAAAGTCTTTCCAGCTTCCAGGGTCTGGTCTCTTCACAGAAGAACAAACTCTTTCACACAAAAGGGATCTGTTCTGCTCAGAGTGGACACCAGGGCTCTGGAGGCCCATTTGAACATTTTCACACCATTAGGAAAAGATTGTTCAAGGAGTATAACGAGTGTATGATAGCCATCATTGGGCCTCTCGCTCTCTCACACACACTCTTTCTTTCTCAACCCTCTAATCTTCCCTGCTCTTATCAGAGCGAGGCTGCTGCACCATGCAGCTGTTCCTCCTCATATCTTCCTCACCTCCTCCTTCCATCTCTAGCTCCCTCTTTGTATTTATTGTCTCCTCTCTCTCGTGCACTCTCTCTCTCTTGCTTGCACACACACGTGCGCACACACGCGCGCACACAATCATTCCATCTCTTTGGCTTCATTAACTGATGTAATTTGCCCTGCAGTCATTTTGTTGTTAGTTTGTTGCACACTGTGCCGTTTCCCCGTCAAAGATTTATCTTAAATTGCAAGCACATTATCGTCTAGGTGTGAAAACTCACTGCTTTATGATTAAGTCAAAGAAGAATATAAGAATTAATTAATAGGTTAGAAATATATTTTTTGTACAATTTGCTTTGGAAATTAAACCATCTGACACAAGGTTACAGTCTTGGAGAGATCAATGAGTCTAAGATTAAAATATCTGCCATAATCATTTTTAAACAGCATGTCTTCGTCTGGCAAGCAATGAAAATCAACCAATCTCCATGACCGACCCCAAATAACCAACCAACCTCTGTGACCGACCCTCAAATAACCGACCAAACCACCGTGACGAACCTCAACCAACCGAACAGACCTCCGTGACCAAACCTCAAATAACCAACCAAACAAACCTCCGTGACCAAACCTCAAATAACTAACCGACCCTCAAATAACCAACTGATCGACCAAACCTCCGTGACTGCCCTCAATTAAGAAACAAGTCTCAGACTGGCCACAATAACCAACCAAATTTGATTGCTAACACTCTGAATGAAGCCATTATAATGGAAATGAACAGTGCACTGGTGGAACAGATTAGATACCAACATGTCAAGAAGGCTTCAAATCAATCACTCGATCGTAAAGAAAGTGTAACTTCGAGTGATAATTTGTTATTTCAGTGTTAAGGGAAGAACACCAGTTCCCTACAGATTGAGATGTTTATTTCATCACCATGGAGATTTAATACTTCGCCATCAGCCACCCAGGGTGTTAATGAACAACTGAATAACTGGCTTGTGTGTGGGGGCTTTATGATGACGGAAGAAGTAGAGGGATGTTGTAATGCTCTTTATACCACTCCGAACTCGATGACCCTGTCTGCTCGACGGCGCTCGTGAAGCGACAGCGCCATCTCTGGGTCGGAACACGTCATAACACCAAACCACAACTGCATTACGTCATCGGTTGGGAAAAGGTAAAGAGCCCAAGCGAGATATGTAGTGACAGGGATATAGAGAAAGAGGAAGGAAGGATGCCAAGCATGATGGCATCCACACAGTGATGTCAGTCCTGGAATGATGTCAGTGTGCGTGTTCTTAAAAATAATTAGAGTGTGCATCCGTGTGGAAAAAGGTCACTGTGTAAATACAAGAAATGAAGGTTGTTTAATTCTGAGTAAAATGTGATTAGCATGAGGTCATCCTTTCGTTTTCTCTCTCTCTCCTCTCTCTCCCTCTCACACACACACACACACACACACAATTACTTTGTGCCTTCAAAGACCCATGTCTAAATCAAGTGAAGATTTTCTACCAAATTTCAGACCTCAATTGTAACTCATGATGTAATGGAAGAGGTTATGAGGCAAGTATTAAAAACATTAATATGACTACTGATAAATTTTCATTATAATTTCTAATACATTATCACAAAGATTTTTTGCACTGTAAATAAGTGCTGCATAAATAAGTGCTGTAGCTATTTTATAAGCTGCTAAATAATTTGAGCATGAAAAGACATTTTATTCATTGAAATCACATTTTTCAAGGGCTTTTTTTTTAAGGCTTTGGTCTCTACCCCTAGGCTGATACTCATTTCCAGCTTAGGATTATGTAGAAAGTAACTACTGTAATAATCTATATTACTATTTTAAAATATTGCCATTCTCATATCTGATTGGCTGCCTGATGATCTTTGATAAACCATTCAACAAGTAAAGCTGCTTCAGTTTTCGTCATAAGTGTATGGTACCATTATCCTGGGTGCTGAATGAGTTGGTCAGGTTGCTCCGCTTCTTGCGTATGGCCATAAGCCTGGCCTGCGAAATCTGTCGCATCAGAGATATAGCCGGGTCGCTGATCTTCACGTCGTCACTGTGATTCGAATTGCTCACTCCGTTAATTGCCTGGTGGAGAGTGAAAACAACGTGTAAGGGATTTCTTTGTGATTAACACTGACCTAGCTCCTCATGCTAACATCTAAAGTGATGAAAGTATGAAATCTATATAGGCAGAAAGATGCTAGCATGACTGTTCTTCTTGCTAGCTGTTTAACTTGGACCATTGTGTAGGTTTTATAGTATTACAAGCTTTAAGCTTGTACATTTACACAAAGACCCTAGAGTTCAAGGTACAGTTCGTGAAATTATTCTAATATCAAGATAGTTTATTCCATGTGAATGTTAATGTTGAGGTTAGTGATAGACTAACTAGTAATAAAGAATAAGGCAATTTAGTTGCTGTAACTAGTGGTACTGATGCTTTATTAGCCAGCTAGCTATGCTAACAGTAGCCAGGATTCAGTTTTTGAAGTTTAGATGTGAATAGATGGCTAATTAGCGGTTACTTACTTCCCCGTTTTGTCTTGCATATTTGTAAATGGGTGGAAGAGAAGCTGCTTTCGATCTGTAAGTGATTTGACACATGGGTTAATAGCAGTATTTGTGGTACATGGTTACACATCAAGTTAATGGCATGCAGAAGTGAAATGTTTTGCTGAAACATTGTAATTAGCAGTGTAGCGCACGTGTTTAAAAAAACGTAAAGCCGGAATTATCCAGAAATGTCTTTTGTGAGAAAAGTGACCATTTTATCCGTTTCTAGTTGTGTTTCAAAAGTCGGTTCCTGTCATCACTGGAAGTAGGACACAGTGCTACTGGTACAATTTATGTTTCCAGTCTTACAGCTTCAATTCTGGCTCTTACAAACTGCTAGAACTGGAGACTTCTTCCATAAAGGTTAAATAAACATCTCCTTTAAGATATGTTCCAGTACAGGATTGCCTCACCTGATGTTCCTCCTCATGCCTACAGGTTTGGTGAAGAGCATGTCGGCGTAAGGCAGGCGTTTGAACTTGTCTCTGCCCACTGCCACGTAAAACTGCCCGTTTTCCAGATCTTTCCCGTCTGTTAAAGGAAGTCCCTCCAGCGAACACAAACTGCAGAAGTGATCAAAAATGTTAAGCAGCTATTTATTTAAACACGTCACGAGTAAGTATCAACCATTTTAAAGCATCTGCTGCTTTTTAACTAGCTTCCTAGTTATGCTAATAGAGTGCTAAGTGACAAGCTGCATTAGCAAAGATGAACAGGGGAGTTGTTAGTCTAAAGTGAAGTTAGTCATTGTTACTAAATGGAGATGTGCGAGTGATGTTCATAATGTTCTAAATTGCATTACAATATCGTTGGGCTTGTCAGATTTACTCACGGTTTCAGGTCTCTGAGTGGGAGACGTGTAGTTTTACAGGCTGTTTAATGACCCCGTGTCAACACGAGCTAACAAGTTAACATCCTGTTAGCTCACTACCTAATGATCGTTGATGAGCAAGTGTAGTAAAGGTGTTCAGGTGTCGAGGTGGTGTGGTGTTCAGGTGTACTGATACCTGCGCACTCCACCCAGAATCCTCAGCCCCATTTTCTCTGTGATCATCTCCAGAATTCGCTCATACTGATTGAGCAGGCGGCTAGGAACCAGAAACCTCACAGCCGGATTCAGTATGTCACCATTAGCAACAATGCTGAGGACACACACATACACACAAAACAATGAAAGCAACTGATGGAAAGTTTGCTAGACTGGAAGACACACACACAGATATAAGTATGGGCAGAAATATATTTCAACAGATGGTGTGATAGTCAGACTGTGAAATGGTGATGGTGTTAGACTGAGATGTTACTGCAATACCAGTGTCAAGTGGTAAAGGATAACAGGAGAAAACTCACAATATTGCACATGGCTCTTTGATGGGCTTCAGAAACCGGGCTGAGACGATGATCCGGCTCGGCGGTGCTGCTTTCACCTGCCCACATAAAACACACGAGCAGTTTATCCTGATTACAAGGTGCTACCTTTAAGTTTGGTATTAAAAGCAAACATTACTGACAACTTTATTTTACTCGCATTGTAACACAATCAGCTAGGACAAACTTTTCGACTCCTGATTCATACACACACTTGCTATTTGTGTGTGTTCTCTCTGCTTAAGCCTCTGTTGTCCTGTTCAGCATCAGTTCATAGCAACATGGTGAGAGGTGTGTTTGCGTCTGTGTCGAGGGAATAGACCTGCGTTACTCGGAAAGACAAGGACAGCATTTTAACTAGAATCATTAAGAGCTATCGGGGCTCTGATTCCACACGATACAGCTCGAGTTCTCCAGGAAATGATTACTTAAGGAAAAACCACCAACGTGTTTTAAAAGTTTGTCCTAATCAAATCAAATGAAGTGAAAGTGTGTGATCATTTACACTGCTTAATATAAGTGAATGCTTGATTGTGTTCGCTGTTTCCTACAGCGGTATGTCCAAGTGTTTTATTGCTTCTTACGCCACCTGTGTGCTGAAGACAACATAAAATGTTCGCTCGACACTGGAGACTCCTTACATATAAACTAGGCTCTTAATAAATCTGTGTCCTGTTCAGTGTTAAGGTCATTACAGCTCGGCTAATTTGCTAGCTGTAGGGTTTAACCCCTGTGAGACTGGTGGAACCTGGGAAATGGCATTTATTTCCATATGAGAGCAGATACAGTATGTGACTTTTGTCCTCACCAGCCCGTTGTTCTGTAGCATCTGTTTCTTCTTGCTTCCGATTTGCAAATAGCTGTGGAAGAAAATCACCATTCCATGTGTGTTATTATAATATCACATTAAAGTATCAGCCTGTGTAATCACAATTTATGGAATTTAAAGTAAGGGGTTAAAACCAAGATGATCTGAATGACCAGGAAAGCTAATATAGATGTAATCTTTTGTATGTATTTAGTAGTTTTCTGTTTAGATTGTAAATGTTTTACGCAGTTTGTTTATGGTTCTTTCGGCGTCACTCACTCTAATTTCTTGAACTTCTCCTTGCCGGCCGCGACGTACTGCTCGCCGTGGCGCACGTGCTCGAGCGTTTCCACCCGGTGCCCGGCTCGTGGTGTGTAGATGCTGCGCACGGCACCGAATGGAGCGCGCACTCGCCCGGTCACCTCGCGCAGCAGAGTCTCGAAGTCGCAGACGCGCTTCTCGTGGATGATCACGCGCCGTGCCTCCATGTGCGCGTCCCCGTTCTTGTACACGAAGATGCTCCGCACCGCCGGCTGCGCGCGGAAGTTGGGCTTCTCACAAGACATCTTTTAGTTTAAAACGTAGTGGTTTTTTTGCACATCAAAAGTGTTGCAAAGTCGCGCGAACGCCATTGTCATCATCATCCAGATTATTAAAGTGTCACTGTTTCACTCCTTTCATCATCAGCAGGTTAATATGATCATAAATATTTGGCAGTTAAAATAAAGTGGACAGGTTGCTGCGCCGCGCGCGCTGAAATGACACCGGGCATCTCGGGAACGCCGAGGTTATTTTGAACGGTTGCCATGGAGACGTGCTGAACTACTCCGAGAGGTGGATCTGAAACACTGAAGGGTACAAATGGAGAACAGGGTGCCGGGTTCCTCTCATACCACAGCAGATTATTCACCAGATTAAAATAATTATTTCTTAAATTATAGACCAGCTGGCACTGGAGACTCCTTCCCTAAATGTTACCTTCAAGAAAACTTCATCATATAATTGTTTTATCCCTTCACGTAGAGCATCAAGACCCCTGTGAACAAGATGGCACTATAGAAACGATAACCGCATTAATATGAACCTGGGAGTTGAATCTCAGTGAAGGCTGCTGTGTAATCGGCATCTTCTAGCCAGTCGGAATCCATACTCCAGCAGTACTGTGCTGTGTGTACATCTTGTACTTTTATTTCACTTCTACATGATTTTTCGGTCATTTAGGTGTGGTATTATAGATCATTGTTTTAATGGAGGCCTTCTAGCCGTGTTAATAGCATAGCTCTTGTGTATAAATGTGTGTTTTCCAGTGGTTCTGTTGCTTGGCAGAGTGGAGCTAATTGGACACACAGGGAATGTGGTCTGGAGTGAGAACCCACGTAAATACGGCATGTTTGTTTATTGTGTTGCGTGACAACAGCAGAATAAAAGACATGCAACACATCATTACATTAGAGACAGTGTTTAAGACATGACACTGGGGCTGTGGGTTAGGAGAGGTTACAGAGAGAGAGAGGGTGTAACTTTTAGTAGAATAATCAGGTATTATATTAAATCAGGGTGAGAGGTGAATAGCAATCTCTCTCTCTCTCTCTCTCTCTCTCTCTCTCTCTCTCTCAAAAATGTCTCAGTATTTGACAGTCATATTTTCAAAAGAATTTTCACACATGTTCAGCAAAATTCCATTCGCATGAGGATAATATAATCAAATAATATAATCAAAATCATGATATAAACAATATAACGAGCATGATTACCTGGGTTATATGTGTAGAAACACAATCAGGGTATAATTATGGTTTGATTGGATTGGTATAGCTGTGAGACTTCACACTGACCCAAGATTCATGCTGCTGAACTGAGCTGGTTTCATGCTCCATGGTCAGGCTGGTCTCTGATGGCTGTATAATACACACTTATACCTGTGATGCTGCAGTGCTCGGCCTTCTGGGAAAACTACTATCACTAGCATGTGTGTGCTGTACAGTGGAAAAGGTACAAAGTGTTGATACACTAAGTTTAACAATTAGCATTTGGTTCATTAAAAGCTACAATATACCATACCTAATAGCATAGCATCACATCAGCATAACTTTGATTAACAGATGTCTGTGTTGAGTGTGTGCCCTGCGATGGGTTGGCACTCCGTCCAGGGTGTATCCTGCCTTGATGCCCGATGACGCCTGAGATAGGCACAGGCTCCCCGTGACCCGAGGTAGTTCGGATAAGCGGTAGAAGATGAATGAATGAATGAATAAATGTCTGTGTTGGGATGTTATTAGTGTGTCTTCAATTTTCATATCACCAACACAGCATCAGCTAGCAGTTGTACAGTAAGTCAAATCAATTAAATATTTCTCTGCAGATAAACGTTGTTATAACGCAACTACACACAAGCAAATTTAATGTTCATTCATTCATTCTTTCATTTTCTACCGCTTATCCGAACTTCTCGGGTCACGGGGAGCCTGTGCCTATCTCAGGCATCATTGGGCATCAAGGCAGGATACACCCTGGACGGAGTGCCAACCCATATCGCAGGGCACACACACTCTCATTCACTCACGCAATCACACACTACGGACAATTTTCCAGAGATGCCAATCAACCTACCATGCATGTCTTTGGACCGGGGGAGGAAACCGGAGTACCCGGAGGAAACCCCCGAGGCACGGGGAGAACATGCAAACTCCACACACACAAGGCGGAGGCGGGAATCGAACCCCCAACCCTGGAGGTGTGAGGCTAACATGCTAACCACTAAGCCACCATGCCCCCCAAATTTAATGTTGAATATAAATAAATAAATACAAGGATTAGTAGTAGCTACGGTGAAGTCATCTGTTACATTTCTGAAAGGAGTCTCCAGTGTCAGCACTTTGTGTCATTCTGAAGTAAAGCTCTAATGTGCTGCTTTTATTTCTGAGGATTGGTTCAGAAATAAAACCCTTTTGTTTTACTTGAAGAATGGATTATCTTGTCAGAGAACAGCTTATGAGTCCATCAGCTCAAGGTTCTGATCGGTCACAACATGTTTTATTGTCTATGACCACTTTTTATGAATGTGCTCATTAAGTTACAATAAGTTACGGCTTCTATAGTGACAGCTCATATTCAGTATCAGTACGCTTTCTCCTCTGGGACATTAGTGTCCAGGCTAATGTTGCTAACAAGCAAGTGAAACTTGCATCCTAAAGTTCTTACACTATATATATATGTACTGTATTTTTTTTGTTAACCTGTTTGACCTGAACTCCAGCGAGTTTCACTGACCTGCCACAAGATGGCATCATAACCCAAGAAAAGAAGCAATTAAGGACCAAATGAAGGATTTATTAGTTATTAACTGAATCATGGGACACTTTGGACTGAAGTTTGTACTTTGGCCATAAAGGTGAGTTCATGGTCGCTCTGTTCGGACTGATTGAAGATTACGGTAACATCTGTGAAGGGGAAATAATTAATTATCAATTAATTAATTAAAACCGGACGCTGACCGTAAGCTAATAACCGAAGCTAACCATGTAGCTTTCTAGCTTGTAGCCTTTAAGAGAATGTGAAAGCAGCAGTGGAATAAAAGTGGGAAAATTATTTATAAGATAAAATTATAAGATAATACTTTTCCTCAGATGTGTCTGTAAACTAATACGAAGAGGCTCAATAATAATAAATTAATTAATTAATAATTAAATAATTAATTAATTTTGCATGCTAGCTAGTAGCACGATAATAATAATAATAAATCGTTAATGTAGTGTGGCTATGTTGATATTTGCAATGTAATTTAAAAATAAAAGGCTTAATTCGATTACTTTTTAAGTATAAAACAAATGTAGCTCTAAAGGTCACGAATATAATTTTCCTTTTAAGCATGTATTAGCTTATTAGAACGTTTTTAAGTCGTTTAGGTCGTGAGTTCATGGTCTCCTTTTTTAAATATATACAAATACCACAAAATAATGCCTCGTAATTCTGTCCACACAGATGAGAAAGTACACGTTATTTTAATTAGAATTTAATTAATTAACTTTAGTTCATTAGTTATTGCTTGCATACCTAGCTAGGTATAGGGTCATGATACAAAGCTACTAGCTTTAAACTTTTTTTTTTTTTTAATCATCTTGTATTCAAATGCTTGGTGTGTGTGATTGTATAATTGTGAGTGGGTGTTGAGTATTGTGTTGTGTTTATTAGTTTAAGTATTTATGCTGTATATGATGCATGAGTAAACACACACAAAGACTGGTCATAATTTTTTGTCCCTTTTTGGTACTATAAGGCTGAAAATTGCACCCAAGTGGTGTTGTGTAATAAGAGTTTACACTCCACTCTCATGCAGACTAAAGTGCTTTGTAATTGGGGCACGGTGACAACATGGGCTCTGAACACACACTTCCTGAAAGGACGAGGTGCCATGATGGGGTCAGTGTGTACAGCCTTCAGGAACAACATGTCTTCATCCTAAACACACAGACACGGATTATTTTCCTGTAGCAGCATTCACACACTTTCATTCCTTTTCTTCCTTCACTCTTTTTTTTCTGTCTAATCTCATTTGCTTTGAGTTTGCTTTAAACATTAGATTTTATTATCTTTCTCATGCAGCAGGCAGCCTCCCAATGCACCATAAAGTAATTTGCTCTGCTCCAGTGGTAATTTGTCTTCACCCCGTCGTGCTCAGGTGCTGCCCGGGTACAGATATCTGTTTCGGATACAACAATCCGTGCGCAGCCTCTTTGTAATCAGACGTTCGGATTCAGCAGCACGAGAACCATCACCAAACAATCAGGGAGCTATGAGGCCACTTCTGCCATGTGCTTTTCCCTTTTATTAAGTGCTGCATGCGCTGTTATGTAAGAGACGACGAGGCCAAGTGATGTCTGCCGACGCTCAGATTGGATATTGACGTGCCTGTAAGGAAAATGGATTGGATTTGTGTGTGTATGAATAAACATTATGACGATGAGAATGCGAGCATCAGAAGCTCTTTTCGTTGCTGATCAAACACTTTTTTGATTCATCTGATGCTTACTGATTGAGGACAATGCCGTTTAACACAAATAGAATTTGACTTATTATTTATTTTTTTTCTTCCCTTTGATCCCAGTTTGTTTCTGGTTTTTTACTTGGGACAATGTCTGAACATCCGACAACGTAGAACATTTTATCTCTCACGTGTTTGCACAGATGTCCGCTTTATTGCTTTGCTAATCAACGAAATTAGCATGATGATGAACAGCCCCCGATTAGCGCAGTGTTAGTTTTAGTGCCATTAAAGTTCCAATGGCTTGTGCTCCATCGCAGGGGTCAAAGGTCACTGAAGCTACCTTACTTACCTGTAACCTTACTTAAAGGACACAGACGGACCTGTCACAGGAAGCAGGAAACGTGAGGGGAAGCTAACGCTGCGAAAAAGCTGCTAGAATACAGTATTTAATATTAAATGTGCTACTGAATTATTTCTCAAGGTGTATTTATTATTGTTTGTTTTAAATTAAATATTTATATGAATTTTGTGCCAAAATAATTATTAATAAATGTTAAAGAATTTATATCAAAGATAAAGAATTAAAAGCCACTTTATATTTGTTTTATATATTGTTTATTTTTGGACTTTTCAGTAAAAAGCAAAGAAATTGGCAATAAACAGTTTGTGCGATCATAATTAATGGCACCCACAAGTCGGTGTGATGAATTTAATAGATTTAGAATAACAGCAAACCATCAATCTCAGAACGTTTCTTTTCTGATTCTCTGTTGGATATCCGGAAAGATGCCGCTAGAAACCTACAACCTCTGGGAAAAAATCCAAACACCACATGCACAGAGGGGAGGGACGAGGATGAGGTAAGGGTGAGTGAGTCGGGTGATCAGACAGAGGAGAGAAGCGGAGCAGTTAAAGCTTCTGTTCTTGAAAGATTTAGTCATAACTTCTCAGAACCGCATCTAACTTCACTGAATGTCTGTATCTACAGAAACACGGTCATTGCAGGTGTAGAGCAGTAAAGCCAAAGGTGTTAGTCAACATTTAATTTAAACTGTGGTGTTCAGTGCTTGGATGCTCTCAAAGACCTGAAATAACATCCGGAAATGTAAGTGTTTACGTTTCCACAAAAACAAAAGTCTAAGCACTGAGTTCACTTTGAAGCAGATGTGAAGTACATGTTTTTCATGTTGAGACAGATGTGTGAGTGAAGAATGTTTCAACTGGAAATGCCATAGGACAAGACACATGCAGTATTATTATTATTATTATTATTATTGAAATGGTCCCTAAGGCTCCACACATCCCACTGAGCCTCTGATATTAGTGCATTTATGCTAGCTGTGTTACTCCAGCAGTTGAAAAGGAAAACAAACCCCGCTCAGATCATTTCATCCACAGGTTCTTTATTGAGATTTTTTTAACAGCAGGTGATAAATTTCACTTTAATACATGATGAGAGACAAATGTCTGTGTTTCTTTGATTGTTTTCGGTTTGTTTTTTTAATATTGTTGAAGGAACAATTCAGTTCACTTTTTTCTTTGCACTCAAACAAACAAGTCACTGAAAAATCAGTAGCTAGAATGTGGTGTTTATTTAACCATAAACTATACAATTTAGTCAATGTCACAAGGCATTGTGTAACCACTCGCTGCATCACGTCTTAATACGAGCTGCGCTAATATCTGCGAAAATGTAAATGAGCAGCGGAGCAAAGCTGACACACAAATATGGCTTTGTTAAGTGGATAAACCTGATCAACACGCCCTTGTTTTTTCTCGTTTCAAACACAAATAAGATGTACAGCTATCTCACTAGATAATATTCAACATTATTCGTTGCTAGGTTGTTAGTCAGTATACAGTTTTCCACACGTTAATCACATTGATCAATAAGGCTCAGGTTTTACTCTAATCACAAAAGAATCTAGAAACAGTAAACAGTCCTCGTAACAGTCATCATAGTGGGACTACGGCCGTGTCCCAAACGCTAGAGTTCACACCTGTTTGCTCTAGTTGTTTCCTGTTAGCTGCTAGCGTTTGGGTTCAGCCTTAAAATGATTTAGATTTTTTTTTTTTGGACAAAGTTAACCATGTTGTGATCAATACCTCGGCACTGAAACACTTTTAATTATCTTTTTTTTTTTTTTTTTTTTTTTTTTACGCGAGGAAGAGAAGGACGAGACGTACACGTGTTTGGCACACACCGCCCCCTACTGAGCTGGAGGAGTTGACTTGTGTAACTACTTTGTGCCACGTTCACACCACCAGCCAGTGATGAAGCTAGAAACAAAACAGAAAACACATGAGTAACATTTAGGCAGCTTTTAAAGTAGTTGTTTGGTCAACGTGCAAAAGTTAGCATCCCCTAAGAAGAATATGGGGATTAAAATTTGGTTAATTACTGTATGATACAAAAACGTTTTAAAAGTATAAGCTCCTTTTCTAAATGGTCTAGACTTTAGAGATTAGACTTTAATCAAACCTTTACCCTGGACCATATATTAAAGTGTTTGTAGTCCAAGCTTTAATTAGTATAAGGCTTACCAACATCAGAAGAGTCCTTTAATTAAACTCCTTTTAATTTTTATTATGGAAAATTATACCTTCATTCTAATTTGTCACTAGCTTTATTTAATTTTTTTTTCTTCAGTCATTCATTTTTTTTAAAGAAATAGTCACAACTAGTGACAACTAAATAAGTGTCAACTATAGTTATTTTTTATAATGAAGAATATAAAATTTCACGTATTAAAAATTGTAATTAGCTTGTAAAATAGTTTTGGACTGAATCTCTCCTTTTAATATTTAGTGTTCATTTGCTTTGATCTATTACTATCCCCACAATTTCCCTAAAGTTTTTACTGATTTTAAAAGGCAAAACAGTTTCCTCAGCTTAACAGTGTGATCCGAGCTGAGCGTACCGTGAACTGTCGCACCTCCCCGCGCTCCACCAGGTGGTGCTCTGTCTCCGGTGTGATGGCATACGCCAGTTTCTACAAGCAGGAACCAAAGAATTAGAAAACGTTAGACTGTGAATCGGCTCCTTTCACATTTAACACAAAGGGATTTTGTCCCTTGTCCCTGTGATAGAACTCTAAGGAACCCTTTATTATCAAAAGAACACTTTATAGAAGCCCTGAAGTACCCTTTAGAACCTCTCAGGAGTTTAACGTTAGCCCGAGGTTGCTGCAAAACTCCTGCTTTCAGGACTAGCAGTATATTGGCTACCAAATAGCTCATTAGCTAGCAGGTTTGATGTGTTGTGGAAGAACCTGCGCTTGAACACATACAGTGCAGAAGCTTCCGGGCAGCATGCAGAACTTGTAGATGGCGTAGATGGGAACCATGATCATGGAGGAGATGGACAGGCACCAGCCAAGCATGTTGGCCCACACGGGGAACGAGTACGAGCCGTATTTCGGGGGGTTAAAGGTCGCGAAGCTCACCACCACCATGAACTGGATACAGGATGGGAAAACAAGATGCAACAGTTAGTTTACAAATAGAAGTGTACTGTAAGTGCCATTTCAGCTCCTGACCAATCATATGGCCAACATTTTAACATGTCTCATTTCTCTCTTATGACTTAATTCTGTTAGTCGATAGGATTTTGCATAATGCATAATTTTTTTTTTAATGTATTATTTTTTTTTTTATTAATGCTTGCTAGTTAACTATGATCAGTATCTAATAAGTTTCATATTAATCATTCAGGCTGGGAAATGATAGCCATGCTTGTTGATTCATAAGCTGGTTATTTTGGAGCTAGCAAGTGTTAGCTAGCTTTGGTGGTATGCAGGGTTGATCTATGGGCTTTGTCATGCTGAAGTTATGTTTGTTTTTACAATAGACTTTAGAAGCAGTGCTTTGGCAGCGCTGGGATTTAAACTTTTGAGCAAAAGTAATTTAAAATTAAAAAATGAAGTCTCATGTACCAGCAGGAAACAGGGACTGACGAATTTCCAGCAGAGTCTCCAGTAAATTCCAGGGCGCTGCCCAATCATCTCCTGGATATCGTCACTGAAACGATCCACACCTGCGTACGTACACACACACAGTTAACGCCAGCGTTCAACTTGTTCCCAAGGGAAGCATCACAATTTCTTCCCTTTCAGTCTAACATGGGTGAGGCTAAGATTCACCCTGACCAATCACATGCTTGATGTTGCTTATCCCATTCTTAACGTTTCTGATCCCATCTAATGAACAAAAACTGACAGCAAGTAAATGAAAGGTTGGAGAAAGCTGACCTTGTGATCTAACTTGGACTAAAATCTAATCTAGTGGTTTGTACGTGCTTATTATAATATTAGGCCATGCCCACCAGCTCAGTGTGATTGGAGATTGCAGCTGCTATTTGACACATTTCTTTCCATTTTCTTTTCTTTTTTTTTGTTTGTAAACCTTTGCTAAGTCACAGGCCGAGCACAAAACGTTCTTTCTGTTGCCCATTTTGCCATTTCTACGTGACCAAATGCTCTAATCAAAGAGGAAAGAGACATTCAGAGAGACACTGTAGCTTTAAATAGAGGCAGCATGTCAGTGACACGCGTTTCCTGCCGCAGGTCCCTGTCAGTGCCGATGCTCCTCAGGTGTGGCTCATTTTGCTTTCTCTGGAACTTTTTGGGTCACGTCTATATCAGGGTTATTCTGCTATTGGTCTCTGATGAACCTGCTGGTCTTTTGAAGTTCAGGTCAGACGTTTTGCCTCGGGAAACGGTCAGAAAAGTTCAGCTTTCAGCAGGATTTTCTAGTCAGGGGATTTATTATTATTATTTTATTTATTTATTTTTTTTTTAAGAAATTGATCTTCTTTATTTGAAAAGGAACACAACTCCTCACAGGATCTCAACTCATCCAGTAAAGTTAAAGACAAAATTTAAAAAGGGTGTGTGTGTGGATTAGGCCACGCCCACAGTGGGCCGACTTGGGTTGTATGTCATGGAGTGGTTAGGGTGTGTGTGTGGATGGGTGGGTGGTTTGGGACACGTCCACACTGAACTAATAAAGACCACATTGTCTCAGATTCACATGAGGGTTACGTGATGTCCGATTCCAGCACCATATCTGAGTCTCAGCTGTGCCTAATGAAGTAAATATGAATCGGAACACAACCATCCTCTCTCGTCTCTGATTGGCGGTAATGGAGAATCGGCTTCCCTGAACACACGCACGCACTCACCATAAAACCAGGCGATGCCGATGGCTTCAATCAGCACGCCGAAGAGGATCGATGTCCCTGCTGCAAAGTGGTCCAATAATGTGAACACGTAGATTCCTCCCTGTAAAGGAAGGAAGCGAGAGTTAACACACACATCAGAGACGGAATTCATGGCTTAATCTGATTCTGAAGTCTAGGCATATTCCACGTCTGTGTTGGAGTCTCACTCACATTGGTGACACAGAAGAGTGAGATGAGGAAGGTGGACACCACGATGAATAGTGTGAACAGTTCTCTGTGTTTGTGCAGGAACTTGAATTCGTCTATGAGTCCCGTGATTACTGACTCCATCCCGCCCATCTGCAGCAGGTTATAACCACCATGAATTGAAAAACAAGCTGATTCCCACAACACGCCTCTCTGACCTTTATTATTAACCTGTTTTTTGTTTTTTTTTTAGTTCTAACTATACAGTAGTATAAAAAGTAAAGTAATTATTAGAATGTTTTAGGTTACAGCGCTGTCGATGCCCAGCGTCAGCAGCATGATGAAGAAGATCACGGCCCAGACTGAGGAGCCCGGCAACGTTGCAATGGCTTCTGGGTAAATTATAAACACCAAACCAGGACCTGCAGGTCACAAGATAAACATGTTATCATTATTAACTCTCATTATTGTCTCTGTTTATCGGTCTCTCTGTCCATGTATAGGCCTGTTTCTCTCTCCATCCATCTGTCTCTATCTGTTTAGCCATCCATCAGTCTGTCCACAGGTTTGTCTTAATCCTTCTGTATATCTATGTGCATCCATTCAGAGTCTCTAAACATCCATCACTCCATTCATGTAAATATCAATCTATTCTTCTATCCATACTTTGAAGTATTATCCATCCATCCATCCATCCAAATGTCTGTTTGCTTCCATCCTTGTCACTAATGATGGCCATCTTGTCCGATCTCAGTAAAGTTCCCAGTCCTTACAGAGCGCACAAGCTTACCGTCTGTAGCAACTTTATCAAGAGCCACGTTGTGTTTCTGCGACATGTAGCCCAGGAAGGAGAAGATGACAAAGCCAGAGAAGAAGCTGGTCAGTGAGTTGATAGAGCTGGTGATGATGGCGTCTCTGTGAAGACATGGCAAACAGGCCAGTGATGAACAGGATCAGTGATTGGACTTGTGTGTAATAAGCAACTGACCTGTTAATTTCCGACAGGAAATCAATATAAAAGTCATTGTACAGTCTTTGTGTACACATTTGTGTGTGTGAGCATGCTGCATTGTGTGAGCAATATCAGTTAGTGTGTACAGTTTGTGAACAGTGTGAGACTCCTGAGTTTGTCTGTATACAGTGTTGCAGTGGGAATAAAGAGTGTGTGTGTGTGTGTGTGTGTGTGTGTGTGTGTGTGTGTGTGTGTGTGTGTGTGTGTGTGTGTGTGTGTGTGTGTAAAAAGAGAGCACAGTGTGGTTTGTGTGTGCACGGTGAGTACTGCAGTGTGTACAGTGTGAGGCAGTGTGTGAGTACACTATGTATTTGAGGAAGGTGTGTGCACCTGTAGCATTTGTTGATGAAACTGTTGCTGGAGAAATTAAATTTGTGTACAGAGTGTACCTGTAGCAGTTGTTGGTGAATTTGTTATAGCTGGAAAAGGCGATTAAAACGCCAAAGCCGACTCCTAAAGAAAAACAGATTTGCGTCGCCGCCTCAATCCAGACCTACACAAACACACACACACACACACACACACAGAGACGGGCACACAAAGCGGCCGCAGTGCCATCATTAGGGATAATTGCAGGAACTCATTGAGCTCAGAGATGAAAGGAACTCGTTGAATGCAGGGTAATTTTGCAAATTGTCGCCGCTCGCTTGCGTCTAATCTAATTCTCAAACTGCGGCTTTGAGGCCGTTTGAGAGAGTGACCAGCGAAACACGGTGAAATTTATCACAAACACCGACAACGATCCAGCGATTCACACTTCACCATCATACACCAGGAAAAGAGACGGACTGGGCCACCTTTATATCTGTCTGCTTAACCCTCCATGCTGTCTGATTAGTATGTACTGTGTAAGGCTGTGTTAATGAGAATAAAATGTGCAGTAAATTATTTGTGGTTAATTGTGTGTGTGTGTGTGTATACGTACCTGAGCATCACACAGACGTAGGAAGTCCACACTCAGGTAGGCTTTAATGCCGTCCATGGCTCCAGGCAGGGTCACACCTCGCAGCAGGAGAACTGTCAGAACCACGTAAGGCATGGTGGCAGTGATCCACACCACCTACACACACACACAGGTGTTATTAATCTCCAGAGCGGGTTGTTGTATATAATTTCTGAAGCTTGTTCAAGTCTCTGCATTTTCTTTCTAGAGAATTCTCTCACCTTGCCTGAGGTCTTCACTCCCTTCCACAGACTGAAGTAAAGGACGACAATCACAACAGCAAGACAGGAAGTGAGCTGCCAACGAGGTAGTCCGAGGTTATCGATCCCTGTGCTGTCCTGAAGGTGCAGCACACCACGTCTGCAGAAAAATAACCATGTTCAGATAATTATGTAATATTTAGAGGCTCCTCTGGATAAGAGAGGGCCAATGTGCTAGTTTAGCAAACTTGACCTAAAAAGTCAAACTAATTATAATTTTTACTACCAAGATGGCTAAGGAAACTGCTGTGTAAATAAAACACAATCTACAAAATATAATGGCTATTATGAGCATCACGGATCACAGCAAGCACTGACGTTATTAGTAAAGCTAACCGAACATCTGGCTAATATTAGCTTAATATGTGTATTTTGTAGCCCATGTGCACTCACTCGAAGTACTCCAGAGCGGGGGTGGCTTTGTGCGAGTCGTTCAGGAAGGTGGCGTTGAGGTCAGAGCAGTTTGCGCTGTTCCACGTGTTGTTGCAGTTGACCCATGGCAGCTCGGCGGAGAATGACGAGAACAGGTAGAACAGCGCCCAGGCAATGATGACGTTATAGTAGAACCCCACGTACAGCGAGATGAGGATCACGGTGAAGCCGACACCTGAGGACAATGAACCAAATACAATTTAATTACCCATGTCTTTTGTTGCTGCTGTGGACTTCTAGATTATCTCACAGCCTCAGACCAAGATGCTAATTTCTTAATAATGTTAATAAATCAGCAGATCCCTCAGGGCACAAATCAGGAGGGAAAAAAAACCATCACCAAGACTGGGAGGAGGAACAGCACACATGAAAGGTTTTACCATCATATGCATTTCTCCAAAATGCTTTAGCACTATGCCAAAATTGACTCCATTAAAAATGATTTCTTGAAAAAACAATAAATAAGGAAGATCCCTTAACTTGACGAGAGGGTTAACATTAGGGCTTTTCTAGAGAACGTCTGTCTCTAAGGAGTTTTTGCTAGGATACGACCTTCGCGTCATCTCTTTGTGTGCACATGTGCAATTTTCGGCGCTTTACAGAGCATCGATCGCGAGGAAGTGAACGTGTTGATCAGCAGTAATTACAGTAATCTCTCGCCGAGTGGCAGGCGCACAGAAAACAGAGCTTGTCATTAAGATGTCTGTCTTTTCTCTTTCTTCCTCTCCCTTGTTCTGACAGCTTGGTTTGTTGGGAATCTAAATCTGAGCACACACCTGTAGCTACACACAAACAGTATGGATTAACTAGTCTGAAGAAAAGCAGTAACATTCTCTGGTAAATATTGCTACTCAGTCTGAGGCTAGTTCATCTACCATCATGAAGTAGCTTCATCTAGTTTGGAAAATATCCCGTGGGAGTTTTAGCTAGTCTGACTGACTCCGTAACCACCTGAGGTCAATTTAGTAAGCTAGCCATCCAAAGTCCTGTTGTTAGCTCAGCTAGCTTGACTAGCTTTGTGTACTAAATTGTATCAGAGTAACATTCTTTGGTGCCTTTAGCTTGTGTAAAGTAACAGCCAAAAAGACCTGTGCTAAATTTAGGTAGATAAAATAACATCTTTGGTGTGTTTAAGTAGCAGGAATGTCCCGTGGTAACCTTGGCAAGTTAGAGGAGCAACCAGTGGAAAGTTTAGTTTGGAAAAAAAATCCTGTGATTAGAATCCGTTTCATAACCTTGTGTAGTAAATTTAGTAATTTGAAGCTTAACATTTTGTGTGGCTAATTAATTATTATACTTTGTTATAGGCTTTGGATAGCTAGTCACAACATCCTGTTAGCATTAGTATCCCTAACTTTATGTAGTAAATGTAGCTAGCTACATATTAGTTGAAATATTAGGGAAAATTTGCTAGTAAGATTAATTACAGATCATTCTGTGGTGATTTAGAGTTTTAAGTTTGGCTATTTGGATTAGCATTCTGCTAAATAATATCCTCCTGTGGGTAACTTTAGTCTTAGCATCTTGTGGTAATTTTAGAATTTTCTGTTGGTATGTTAATTAGCAGTTTAAACATTGCCAGTGATTGTAACTTGGCATAATTTCTCTACTTCTACTTTAGCTTTTAAAAAGGATGTAGCTCCTCTTTTTGTCTAAAAGTACTTTTTTTTTTCTTCTTGCAAATGTATTACTTGGTGTTCTGAGGTGTAAGTTTCCTTTTCCCGTACTGCAGGGATGGAGGATTTTCCAGTCATGCGTGTATGACTGTTCAACACACCCGAGTAGAAGTGTTATGGAAACGAAGGTCACACATCTCGGGCCTCCTGAAGCGTGTTGTGGTTCTCCTCCAGTGGACTAACGTGAACGCTACATGTTTTGAGACTAAAAGCCATTTTGACAGTCTCCTGTTTCAGGAATTTTAAAGGAGAGATAAACGGTACCTGTCTGAGTCTGATGGCCGTGTCCTGTCTGTTTCTTCATCCAGGATATGCGCTGCATGTCTAAGACAAGACGCTACAGCAGGTATGTACCTGTATTACACGTTCATATTGGCATGATTTCATAGTAGTTTGTTCGCTTGTCAATTGCCTTTTAAATTCTCCACAAATCCTTAATTGGTACAAAATGGGAGTAATATATAGAATTTTCTGGAAATAAAAACAGATGGTTTGAATATATGTTTGGAATGGTTGCTAGGCAACTATAGTCTAGAGTTGAACAAGCTAGATAAGCATTAGCCTGTACATTAAACTGTGCAAAATATGTTCGTGTTAACGTACATTCTCCACGTTAGAATATCCTCTAGAGTTTTCTGATCACGTCATCAGTCCCGAAATCCGGTTCAACAAACACTAACCTTCTTGAAATTGAGCTGGAGATTTTAAAGATTTTGCCCATTAGAATGTTCTGTTTATTTCCATCACCACTACAGTATTTGTGTCACGAGAATCGCTAGTTTGGAGACTGACGGATAAATAAATGAGTCACTGAGTTTAAACGATACCTTTAAATATGGGACAGATCTTCCACACTCCTGCAGCTCCTTCACGGTTGTATTGTCCCAGTGCTAACTCCATATAGAAGAGCGGCATTCCGGCGATCACCATGAAGAACATGTAGGGGACGAGGAAGGCACCTCGTGGGGAAAAGGAGAAGGAAAGCTGTTACTGAGATCAAATTTGGGCTTAAGATTTAAAATGGAAAAAAAAATAATTGAAAACGATTGCATGGAAATATTATATAGACAATGTTTTTTTCCTCAAATGTCTAAATACAACTATCTAAGCTGATTTAGCATAATGTTGCATTTTTATTCAATGTCTGCATGACGTCTGGAGAAAAGAAAGAAAGGGTCTTCTGAGGTAGAGGACTTTTCTAGATGCCAATAAACTCTAGGTTTTGCCCAGAATGTCTGATCTCCAAGCAGCTTCAGGTCAGGAACATCAGTCTTCAGGCTCAAAATTGTCTCCTGTTCATTTGGAACTGATCTTTGCAGGTAATTGTGATAGAATCTGGCCAGAAGGAAATTCTACTACATCTGACATTTTTCTGGTAATCTTTTTGTTTATTGAGTATTTATTAAATTTTGAGACTCTCCCACTTCTTACCTCCTCCATTCTTGTAGCACAGGTAGGGGAACCTCCAGACATTAGCGAGGTCCACAGCGAAGCCGATTACTGACAGAAGGAAGTCGATTTTCTTGGCCCAGGTTTCTCGCTCCTCCCCAGACGGATGAGTCTGGCCGGTCGGCGAAACCAGGGCGGAGGTTGTGAACTGAACGCCGTTCTGCTCCTTCACCAAGATCAGCTCCACCTCTTTGGGTCCCGTGGAGCCGGAGGGATTGGAGGGAGCAATGACTGAGGACATGAGTGTGGCCGGAGCTCTGCCTCTGAACATGGGGCTTTACTGAGGAAAGAGAGAATGCAGATGTAGGAAAGAGATCGAGGACGGGAGGGGAAGGAGGGGAGGAGCGAGACGGCCATGTCGAGGGTGCAAATCAGGAACATGCCTGATGTGATGGGCTGCCATGTTTGTTCACGCATCACAACCTGAGATTCCGAGTTATCGATCGACGCCTGACTCGAAAAGTTCAGAAATTTTATCGTCAATTAGAAATCAATCTAATAATTATAGATAATTAGGGGTCGTTGAAAAAAAAACCCCACAAAAAAACACCATAAAAATAAAAAAATGTATAATATACATTTAAAATATTTATATAAATAGATATCTAGAGCTTCTAGGACAGTAAGAAAATTGTTCCTCAATGGTACAAAGATGAGCTCAACAAACTCAAATTAACCCGTCATAAAATCCATAGCAGTGGTGTTTATGACGTATAGAAACAAATGTGTATTAGCAAAGATCTTTTTAAAATAAAACCCCCCAAAAAATGTGGATGCATGGGAGGGAAAACACAAATTGTTAAAAACATAAAATTTAAATCTATTTTCCAAATATGAATTTATTTATAAAATGAATAGATTGAGTGTTGTAGTGTCAAAACACCTGTTGAGTATCAAACACTCAACAATCTATAAAAAATATACATACACACTCAAATATTTTATTTCTTACCTTCGGCCGAGTTCAGAAGAGATGGTTTCTGGGAGGACGAAAAACACGCAGAGCAAAAATAAATAAATAAATAAATAATCACTTGTCCATGTACAAATGGTGCACAGTAAAACTGGCCATTTCTGTAAAACTAGAACTAAACTGTGGCAAAGAAGAAGAATGGAAAAGCTGATATGGAGAAGATGGAGATTGTTAGATGTTTGAGGTCCAGCTGAGGGAGAGAGTGGGACCACTAGGAATATGAGAGCCTTCCCACAATCCCTATATGAGCCTTCCCACAATCCCTCCCCTTCTTTCTCTCTCGCTCTATCTGTCCCCTCCACCATTCTCTCTCTCTCTTGTTTCATCTCCGAGGTGATCGCAGTACCTCCAGTCTGTTAAACTGAGATAATCGAAAGTAAACCTTAATGTGGACTTAAAGTTTTTTTTTTCCTTTTTATTTATTTATTTGTTTGTTTTTGTTTTTCATCAAATATCTGAGCAAAACTGAGTCTAAGAACCTTCAAGAGGTTTTTAAGTTAATTTGGAGGTTTTGTATCAGTAGAAACTCTGAACGACAAAAAATAACACATTAAATTATAATTAGAACTACTACACATTATGACCTTAAAATACAACGGCCAACAACAGAAAAATTATGAAATTAAAGCTTTAACGCTTTCGTCAAAAACAAAAAAGTCACATTGGACTTAAAACTGCATGCTAACTTGCTGTTTTGTTTCCTAAATTGTATTTTTGCAAAATTTTTTATTTTTTAATTTTTATTAATTAACAAGATTAGACTTGAGTTTAAAACGTAAACATTAAATTAGCCTGACTTAATTAACATCTACAATTAACAAATAATCACTACAAGGAATTTTCAAAAATTTTTAATATTAAACTGGCGTAGTATCGTAGCATAATAAATCAGGGATCCGTTCAGCTTCAGTGAGGACTGTAGATCAGGCCACTCAAGTTCTTCTATTGCTAATTTATTTACCAAATAAGAAAATAAAAGTTTATATTCAAAATGGAAAGTTTCATATTTCGTAAATATGTAAATATCGGAGTTTAAAACTAACGAATTTACGATAAAAAGATTACAAAAATAAAAAATTTAAGCTGAAAGCTTGAAATATTTTACTATATTTTATCTTAATATATAGTAATTTACTCTCTATTCATTTTTTTAAACAAAAGCATTATATAAATATTTTTAATGAGGCTTTCACAACAAAACAACAAATAATTTACAATAAAAACAAACACAAAAATTACAATACATAAAACAAAATGTATGCAATGACCAAAAAAAAAACCATAAATCAATTCTTGCAACAAAAAAGTGATCTTGGTTATGATCAGAGCTCAGATAATATATATATATATATAATTCATTTATTTTTTAAAAAGGGGGTTGGATTTTAAGAAGGGGAAAAATATGGCAGCCTTTATAAGAAGTTAGTCTTTAACTAGGAGGATTTTTTTTCCTCATCCATAGCAGATTTAGCATTTCGTGGCTCGGTGGTAGATCTGCGATGGTGTGCCCCTCCCTGAGGCGAGCAATTAATCATCTGAAGCAGACATCTGTTATGCTGAGAAAGCACTCGGGATCAAACCGACGAATCTCAGATCAAACAGCAGGTTATCATCGTAGTCTTTACAGAATATCCCTCTCACACACATACATATACACACACGTGTGAGCGTCTCTCACAGCTGTAATCCATCCACAGCATAAGAACTTAATGAGAGCTGCTTTAGGAGTAACACCTAAAATGGATGAAGCTCAGATTTCACTCATAATGTGAAAAAATTTTTTAAAGTCTGTTGGTTTTTGCTTTTGTGTGCGTCAAATTTCTTGTTTACTGAATTATCAGTGATGATTTCTGTTGCTGTTTCTGATTTTTCCCTCAATGGCTGAGAGTCACACAAAATGAGCTAGAAATAAAATGCAGAATGAATGCAGTTTAAATTACTATCTAATAAATGTAAGATTGGATTAGGGTGTAGCATAAGGCTCCAAATATAATAAAATGCACTAATAAACTAAAAAAAGTGTTCTGAATATTATAAATAATATAAATTACATTATAAATTATGAATACTTATTTATAAAATTTAAAACTGTTTTTTTATTAAAGATGTGATTAGCAAGAAGAATTAAAGTTTAAATGTTTTTCTAAATTGTTTAAGCAACAACCATTTAAAACAAACAAAAAAAGGGTTAAAGCTTGTCCTGATCGCCTCGACAGATTTGTCCGCTAGAGGGAGACACTGGTCCATATTTAACTACGTACTAAAGAATAAACGGTGGCGTGAAGCGTTATGTAATGACGTCATCGTCATTTTATCCTTTGAAATTAAAGCAGCTGCAATTATTTTTCCAGGATCTGTTACGTAAATGTATTCACATATTTATGTATGGACAATTTGTAGTATTTTTCACTAATTTATTTGCTCTAGATATCGGATCAGCTTTGTGGTTTGAACTTTGCTCTTCTGCACAAATAACAAACTGGGTTTATTTTATTTTCCCCTGCGTTCTTAATAATCATGATTCATGTCGCTCCTTGGTCCTAGTGCCCGACGCGTGTCTTGCTAAACACACTAATTACACATGCACATGTTTACAGGGTCTAGTTTGTAGCATGCTATAATCTGATCTGGAAAGCCACAGGGTGCTGCTTAATAAGATGATCCGGGGAAATGAAGTCAAATAATAATGATCAAGTGGGCAAATATAGTCTAATATACCCGTTCGCTCTCTTATTACAGGTAACAATACTCTCTCTCACACACACACACTTTCTGTTTCTCCAGTAAACAAGATTTGCCTCGTGGTAGTATTTTGGACTTTTCTATATTTACTCAAACGTTCAAATAAAAACTTAAAAAAATAAACAAAAAAGCTCACTCAGTAGGTCTCTGAACCCGACCTACACACACAGACACACACATACACACACACACACACACACTCTCTCTCTTTCCTGTAAAACACTAACACATGACCTGAGACTCTGCCTCTACTAATAACTAATGACGTCACTAATCAATAAAGGTCATGGTCCATTTTATTTATTTACTGTTTATGGAAGTTTTCAGACACTGGAAAGTCTTTAGGACTGATTTTTTTAGTGAGCAGGTTTACAATCCTCCATCAAGTTAGTGAGCAGGATTTACAATCCTCCATCCAATAGAGGGAAGACATCCGAGACATTAATGTAAAACTAAAGAGAAAGCAGGAAAAAAGAAGCAAACAGAGTGAGGGAATGTGTGTGTGCACGTGCATGTGTGTGTGTGTTATGCTAAACTGGTGGATATTACAGACAAGGCACAAGGGTATCGTTTGAAATGTTTTTATTACGTCTAAACTCCTCACATATATAATTTGAAGTGAAGGCTGTAGAATTTCTCTTAAATCACCCAAGCATGAAAAAAAAAAAAATTAGTTGTTTTTTATGGTGTCCCTAATCCACTGCAGGTATTTCTCCACTTTGGTATAATAACCTTTATTATCATTCACACATCGTTCAGGACCCCACGAAACTATCCCCTTGAGGCGGTAAGGTGTTTCGGCAGATCCGAACCCCAACATGGGAATGACAAGCGGACCCCCGCTGTCTCCTTTGCAGCTGTCCACACCCTTGTCTTTCCCACCAGCACAGAACATGTTATTAGTGACCTCCAGTTTAGTTTTAACGCAGACACCTGGAAATTCTATCACGTGGCCGTACTGCAGGACCTCAGATTGCAACGTTTCTCCTGTTGCACCAAACCCAGAGATCGTCCCGGTTTTATTCTCCAATGCTGGTCCGTCGGTTTTTGTCTTTGGAAGGCACACAGGCAAGAGATTTCTGCTGAGAGGAACCCGAGAAGACATCTTCACCAAGGCGATGTCGTTATTGTAGTTATCAGGTAAGTATTTATAGTCAGGGTGAATTATTATCATCTCAGTTTCCATGTGGACTGCGTTTTTGTCACCAACGTCGACCATCCCTCCCATGAAAATCATCGTATTCTTGTTTTTCACCACATGAGCGGCCGTGATGGCCCACCGGTCGTTTATTAAAGATGCACCTCCTCGAGGATTTTGAGCCAGGAGCTGCCAGGGAACTTCACCCAGTTTGGCATTTTGTCCCCCAAATACTCTACCACCAGCAGATGATTTAGTTATGCCACACACTAAAAAAAAAAAATCAATCAATTTAAAATTGAAAGGTCATTGTAGTTTAAACAATTTTTTTACATGTGTAAAGAATCAGCACAATCATGAAAAAGTTTAAATTATTTTCATAATGTCATTGAACACTAGTTAAAATTCAATTAACTCTGGTTTATTAATATTTTGCTTTCATTTGGGTGTTTTTTTTGTTGAGAAATTGTTCAAAATAAATTTATTGCCATTCCTTTACCCACCATGAGGGGGAAAAAACCTGTAGGATTTCAAACAATTAAATGAATCACAGGATACTTTGATAGTTGACTCTTGATACCTGGGACACACTGCGGTGATTCTTCTGAAAAGATCTCTCCGTTTTCAGCCACCCATTCTCCTGTAGCGTGACAGGTGAAGCTGGCTGAAACAAGAGAAGAGAGATGAAGGGAACATGGCTCACAAGCTCTGATGGGTTACACAGTTGTCTAGCCAGCTAGCAGACCACAGTCATGACCTTCAGTTATTCACGTTTCTGTAGGTTTAGTAGTTCTCATCTCACAGTGCTTTTGGATTCTGCGTTCTGATTGGTCAGGAGGTGTTGCCTTGTAACACACTAATGTGGATTTATTTGCTCTGGTTATCAGAGAAGCATCTGCTTCTTGAACTTTGCTTTCATACAAAGATTTCAGACTTTCTAAACATTTTGGACTGCTCCTGGGTCCTAGTGCCCAGGGTGTTTCCTGGCAAATTGTGGGCCAGTAAATGTGCATTTACACACACACACACACACACACACACACACACACACACACACACACACACACACACACACTTACCTTTTCCTTCCAGTTGGTAGAACTCTTGAGGACAGCAAACACTGATATTGTGCTTGTACGTGGTCTCTGGATTTTCCTCCGTCAGCTCCATCAGCTCTGGAAGCTCAGGAAATCCACAATCCACCGCTGAGATCAAACATATACAGAAATGATGATGCCAGTAATCTCATTTTGTGTGGTGTAGATGTGTTCAGTAAGCAGAATGTTAATGGATTTTGTCTCACGTTCACAGCTGAATTTGGGTTTCCACTCCCCATTTAACTGACACGTGGACTCAAACGTATCATCATCACTGTCCTGCACCCAGAAAATAAGCAAGAATTTAAAGTCAATCTGGTCAAAAAAGATTGTCTACGTCACCGTGAAGCTAAAATCGCTACCTTGCCTTTTCTTTGCACTCAATCCAACCTCAGAGGCTCCGCCCACAATCAACTCATGACCTGGGCTTCATGTACCTCTGGAGGATTACAGGTGACCTCTACATGATGGCATGTCATAGCTGTAAACACGTGTGCCTGTTTTCATCCGTTCTGGTTCACTCCACCTGTCGTCGTGATTGTTGTCATGAGCTACACCTTTCAGTAGGTTTGAAAGCTATGTGAGGTTTCTTTAAAATTCAAACTCTAGCAGTAAACAGCTGGAGGATGGGATTCACACCTGGGATGAGCGAAACTATTGGTTCTCCAGCGCTGTTGGATTGTGCATTCTGATTGGTCAGAAAACATTGATTTTGCTTATTCTTACCTGTTAGATTTTCTGTAGAAACAGTTCAGTGACTGAGGGAAAAACCCATACGGAAGGAGTCTCCAGTGTCGGTGCTTTCTAACAGGATTTTACGGTTTCTCTCTAACATTTCAGCTGTATTTTCTTGTCTTATTTACTCGACATACAGCATAATACACATGCGTCACTCTTCTGAACACAACCTTCAGTTATATATATATATCTGTACTGTTGAGTCTAATGATTTCATTTCACTCTCGATACAACGTACGGATAAAACGTATCCGGTCACACACTGCACCATGACCGTCTCGCCCACTTTGTACAGATCTCTCTCTGGAGACACGATGGCGTCCGGCGTCACTTTTCCAGTACATTCCATTCCTGCAAGAGACGATGACAAATCATCGATCAGTAGACATCCAGCAGTGAGAATAAACTGAGCACCTCGACATTATCCACATTCAAAATGTCAGTTTAACAATCCTGCCTTTCGGTTTGTACTCGAGTGTGAAGCCCTGATTCGTTCCCTCCAGGTCTGAGTAGAAGATGACTTCAACGTGCTGGGATGAGGACAAGATGTCGGCAGGTTTGTCTTTGCCACAAAACGGTCCAAACGTCTCGCTGGCCGTCTTGATCTGGGAGAAACAAAGGCGAAACAGTTTGAGCAAAAATCACTTACATGCTCAAGTGGGTGAAGAGCAGCGACATGACGTTATTTCACAGCTAGTCATTAACTGCTGCCATATTCTGAACACATCAGATGTCTGTTTTTAATTTAATTTATCTAATTGTTTTGAAACACTACTTAATTAATAGTGTTTAGTTTTTGGACATTTTCCTTATTTTCCAAAATGATGTTTGTTTTGTTAATTTCTCGTAAGTAATTTCTTTAAAAACCTGTTTTAAAAACCTGTTTTTAAAAACAGTTTAAAAAATGTTTTTAATTATTTTCAAGTGTCTTAATTTTCCTTTAAATGATCTTTAATGTATCTCTGGAAAATTGTCTGTAGTGTGTGAGTGTGTGAGTGAATGAGTGTGTGTGTGTGTGCCCTGCGATGGGTTGGCACTCCGTCCAGGGTGTATCCTGCCTTGATGCCCGATGACGCCTGAGATAGGCACAGGCTCCCCGTGACCCGAGGTAGTTCAGATAAGCGGTAGAAGATGAATAAATGAATGACTGAATGATCTTTAATGTGGTTTCAGAATGTACAAATATTTTACAATATTATTTCTCTTCTTTTTATGAGTATTTTTCTACTGTTTGTAATCTTTTGTTAATATTTTAGAAGTACGGATCTGTCAGCTCAACTGCTGGTCATATCTCGTCCCTGTGTTACGTACTTCGATGAAGTCGACGCATTGTCCGTTTCTGCTTTCCACGTCAAACACGCCGGTGAATTTGAACCACAGTTGCTCTCCTTCATTCACAGAGAGACGGTAGGAACAATTGGCGTTCTCGAAGTACGGCCCCGGACTTCCGGGAGACGTTAACACTCCGGCGCCGTGCCGCTGCTCTGTGCAATCGGCTGAAAAAGAGAACGTTGGATACAAACTGAATAAAACATTAAAAAGTCACCTGTTAATACAATCATTAATGCAGAAGATGAACTACTGCCACATTCCGACGCTCGTCGTTGACTACTGTAACTGCTGTTTTTGAAGAAGTTTAAGGCTGAAGCCTGCAGAAAGAAAGAGAAGTTAAATATGTTCTTGTCCTCAGAATGAGGAACGAATGAGTGTGGAGTGAAGGACGGAGTCACGTCCGTCAGTGGTGTGGTGGGGGTTAGGAGTAAACAGCAGTAAAATAGATAGAGCAGGAGCAGCTACTGAAAGGTTTATCATCGTTTGGAAAAGAGCGACTCATGAATCAGAACATAGGACCATTTAGTGCAGTGTAACAAGTCTAAGGTCTCTAAATGTCACCTTTATTCCTACTGACTCAGTAATAGTGTGTTGTAGTGGGGATGTGAAACTGTCCCCAGTCCTGATTTCACCACCACCACCATCCCCAGAGCACCACAGGAAGTAGAGCGAGAGCGAGAAAGGGAACTTCCTGCTGTTACTGGAAGGCCTGTTAAAACTGTCTACTGACTTTCCAATGACTTTATTTCTGGGAACGTTTCAGTGCTCTACAGCAAAGTGAGTGTGAACAAATGTGTGTAAAAAAAATGAGAAAAGAGAAAGTGAATAGAATGATAAGGAAGGGGAAGAAGGAAGAGAGAGAAACGTGTGTGTGTGTGTACACGCGTCCATACCATGACATTCATGTTGGTCTTCATCGAGGTAGTAACCTGGTTTGCAGGTGCAGCTGTACCCGCCGATGTAGTTATGACAAAAATGTGAACACATCACAATGTTTTCCCAGCATTCATCAACATCTGGGGGCAGAGGTCAAAGGTTAATGCTCAACACAAGTATTGAGACGCGTGCTGGTCTTCGTGTGGAAAACGTCAGATATTTGAACAAACACTAGAACAGCCGTAATGTCGAGGCTTTTTCCTCTTACCTTGTGTTGTGTAAAACAGCTGGAAGCCCGTGTGCCTCTCCGTGTTGGAGTAATCAGACTGAAAGGTGACGGAGAGACAGCCTCCGGAGGACGAGCGGAGCGGAGGATCGACAGACTTCAGCTCCTCAGACGTCTTTCTGCCACAAAACTTAGCCAGGAGGCTGTGCTCAGATACCTGGGAGACAAAGATACGGAATGTGAATGTCCAAGTTTAACAAAAAAAAATCATCAAAAAGAGGAAGAGGGGAAGAAAAAACATATCAAAGATATCAAATCGTTGGAATATTAAAAGTAAGGTAGGAAAAGGAAAACAACAATGAGGGAAAATGTTCCATTGTTTACCTCCAGGAAGTCGTTCTCACACTGGGAGCTTTCCTCCAGATCCAGGTGCAGCAGCGTGAGGACGAGGACATGACCTGGCGGAGCGCAGCGTTTCCACGTTTCAGACACGTTGGAGCCGTATCCGTATGGAAAACCGGGAGACTGGATCAGTCCTGCCAATTGGACGGCCTGACACACACTCACCAACAACATACACACACTGACACAAACAGACAGGTCAGAGGAACAGACAGACAACACAGTCACAATGCTTTAGGTTTCATTTCAAGAGTTCACCAACATCAGGAACACAATATTTAATCTGACACTTTTTTTTTAGCTGTAATCTTTAAATAAACTTCATATTCTATTGAAACCAAAACATTAGGACTCCACTTACCAGAAAGCCAGCATGGTGGAACTAACCATATCTGCCTGCGTCTGCTGCTGCGTCTGGTACTGTGAAGTTCCTTTATTTGTTTAATCACACACACACACACACACACACACACACACACACAGATTTGTGATGTGCTCATTGTGGAGAGAGCGTCACACTACAGATTGAACTCTCACAATTATTGTCGTGCTGCACTCATAGTGTTGCTGTACTCTCATTATGATTTGTACACACACACTTTTTATTTACACTGGATGTTTATACACACAAATACACCATACACATACTTTCACACTCATTGTTTATCAGATACATATTTTATACATTGTACAGTGACACTGTTTTGTATTATTCACATGTTCCAGCACACAGACAGATGTTAAGCCAACATGAGAATTGAACCCAGATTCTCACTGAGACTGTAGAAAATACAAGAAGAAATACAATGAAATAAGAAAACCTTTGACTTGTGCTGCTGAGGTAATCGTGTGTGGGTTTAGAAGATACAAAGAAAAAGTGAGGTTTAGGTTAGCAGTGTGTGTGGTGCTGTGCCATAGGTCTGTGTGTAAACGTGTGTGTGTGGAGGCAGTAGTTCAAGACCAGCTTCAGTCTGGTGAGCTCTGTTTTAAGTGGGAAAACCTGTGCTGTACTGTAGCAGTGCTGCAAAGTAAAACTTAAAGCTCGAGTGCTTGCCGAGTGAAGTAGCTCAGTAGGCTGAGGATGAGCAGCTATTTGTATTTGTCCACAGTGCACAGGTTCAAAGCTCAACTCGGGTGAACTACCAGTGCTGGAACCAGGTTGGGACTGGAAATCTGGCAGAGAAAGAGAGAGGAACGCCAGTATGTACCACCTGGGGGCTTCTCGAGAGGTGAAAACAGGGGTTATGCTGCGGTGGGCTACACACAGTTAATGATTTTACATACTTGTGGTTTATATGTATGCATATACATATAATTGCACATACTGTATATTGATTGGCTGATAAGTGTCAGCCTCGTCTAAGAACTCCAGGGGAGACGCGCTTGATTCCTGCCCGGTTCCATAGAGACAGCAGTGCGGAGAGATACATTTTGGGCGCTGCGGCATATTACATATATGATAAATAGTAAGTTTTTCTGCGTGAGAAATACAATGTCTGGCGGGAAAGCGTGACAAAAGTACGGTGGCCGAGAAGTGCAAAACACATTAACAAATCCGAAAACAAAACAACAAATCCGAAAACAACGACAAGTCAGACAACCCGGAAAAGGTAGGTATCGTTTGTGAATGGAAACTTACCAATCAAGACTTACCGACTTACCGACCGGACAAGACATCAGTCATTCAAGATATAGAGGTATGGAATCTTATGTGTAATGTGTAAAGTTCTCCGTTTAAATATAAGAAAATAACAGAATTAATCCACAGTAATCACCAGTAAGAACAATACATTTTGTACACTTTTACACGCACATTCCAACTTTTCCCTGCGGCAGACTGTTGTACTTCCTGTATACCTTGAGTGACAGGTGTCTTGTCCAATGATCGGTAAGTGTTCCAATCACAAACTATACCTACCTTTTCCGTTGGTTTTCTGAAATGTCGTTGTGTTTTCTGATTTTTTAATGTGTTTCATGCAACGATTCAGACAACCCGGAAAAGGTAGGTATAGTTTGTGATTGGAAACTTACTGATCATTGGACAAGACACCTGTCATTCAAGATATACAGGTGAATGAAAGGTGTCTTGTCCGATGATCGTTAAGTTTCCATTCACAATTTCCATCACAAACGATACCTACCTTTTCCGTGTTGTCTGACTTGTCGTTGTGTTTTTGGATTTGTTAATGTGTTTTGCACTTCTTGGCCACCGTACAAAAGACCAAAATGCGTGACTGTCAGGCTCAATGCATGATACTTAGCCCTGTATATATATTACACACACACACATATAAACCACAAGTATGTAAAATATTTAACATTGTGTAGCCCACCACAGCATAACCCCTGTTTTCACCTCTCCAGAAGCCCCAGGTGGGACATACTGGCTTTTCTCTCTCTTTCTCTGCCAGATTTCCAGTCGCAACCTGGTGTGTGTATGTGTATGTATATATATATAGAAATATATATGTACACTTTCAGAACCAGAGAGAGAGAAATAAATATTTAATTGATTAAAAATATACATATTGTAATTTAACCTAATTATTTACATTATATTCATTCATTCACTCATCTTCTACTGCTTATCCGAACTACCTTGGGTCACGGGGAGCCTGTGCCTATCTCAGGCGTCATCGGGCATCAAGGCAGGATACACTCTGGACGCAGTGCCAACCCATCACAGGGCACACACGCACACACACACGCACACACACGCACACACACACACACACACACACACACGCACACGCACACACGCACACGCACACACACGACAATTTTCCAGAGATGCCAATCAACCTACCATGCATGTCTTTGGACCGGGGGAGGAAACCGGAGTACCCGGAGGAAACCCCCGAGGCACGGGGAGAACATGCAAACTCCACACACACAAGGTGGAGGTGGGAATCGAACCCCGACCCTGGAGGTGTGAGGCGAACATGCTAACCACTAAGCCACCGTGCCCCCCATTTACATTATATTGCCTATCATTATTCCTCCGTTATGTGATGTTATTTTTCTCATAGATTACACACACTCTCACTTATTAAATAATAATTAAATATTTCATACAGCGTGTCAAATATTTTAGATTTATTGTTACATTTCCATGTTCGGCCACAAGAGGGCAGAGACGAACCGCTCCCATAAACTCAGTTAAAATCTCAATCCGTTCCAATCTTTTTCTAACCATTTGTTTAAATTTTTGTGCATCAAAAAATATATATAATATAAAATATTTCATATCTAATATATAATTATATAATAGTATTATTTTTTATATCTAAATATATAATTATATAATAGTATTATTCTTTATATAGTATTGTTTTATAATATATAATTGTAATTTATTTTTAATAATAGTTTATTTTTTCGCTTGAACATATAGATTGACTTATGGCTTTATACATTTTTCAAATAATTTAGAATTACAGTGCAGTCGGTTGCCTCTGAGCAGTGTGCATGACAGTATGCATTATATATATATATATATAATATATATATATATATATATATATATATATAATATATATATATATATAATAAATAAACAAAGCAGTACACTGAAGTGCGCCCCATCTGACACTTCCGATCTTCAACACTTCCTCACCTGGAGCAGAGTGATGTCCGTGTCCAGGTGAAGACGTCTCTATGACTAACAGCATGCAGGATAACATGGTCTCGACAAATAAACGCACGCGCACGCACGCACACCTACTCAACAGCAGATGGCGCCATCGGCCTGATGCACAGTGGCACGCGCTAATTGGTTAAAGTTCACTTTGTTTTGGATTTCTAAACGTTTGAGGTATCGAAATACACTGCTCAAAAAATAAAAGGAACACTTAAGCAACACATCCTAGATCTGAATGAATGAAATAGTCTTATTAAATACTTTGTTCTTTACATAGTTGAATGTGCTGACAACAAAAGCACACAAAAGCATCAATGAAAATCAAATTTATTAACCCATGGTGGTCTGGATTTGGAGTTACACTCAAAATTGAAGTGGAAAAACACACTACAGGCTGATCCAACTTGTGTGTATTGTCCTTAAAACAAGTCAAAATGAGGCTCAGTAGTGTGTGTGGCCTCCACGTGCCTGTATGACCTCCCTAGAACGCCTGGGCATGCTCCTGATGAGGTGGCAGATGGTCTCCTGAGGGATCTCCTCCCAGACCTGGACTAAAGCATCAACCAACTCTTGGTCTGTGGTGCAACGTGGCGTTGGTGGATGGAGCGAGACATGATGTCCCAGATGTGCTCAATTGGATTCAGGTCGATGGAACTGGCGGGCCAATCCATAGCATCAATGCTTTCGTCTCCGGCATATGGTCTCACAAGGGGTCTGAGGATCTCATCTCGGTACCACTGCCAAACCAGTCATGCTGGAGATTGTTGCAGGCAGCAGAACGTTCTCCACGGCGTCTCCAGACTCTGTCATGTCTGTCACATGTGCTCAGTGTAACCTGCTTTCATCTGTGAAGAGCACAGGGCACCAGTGTCGAATTTGCCAATCTTGGTGTTCTCTGGCAAATGCCAAACATCCTGCCCGGTGCTGGGCTATAAGCACAACCCCCACCTGTGGACGTCAGGCCCTCATACCACACTCATGGAGTCTGTTTCTGACTGTTTGAGCAGACACATGCACATTTGTGGCCTGCTGGAGGTAATTTTGCAGAAGGCTCTGGCAGTTCCTCCTTGCACAAAAGCGGAGGTAGCGGTCCTGCTGCTGGGTTGTTGCCCTCCTACGGTCTCCTCCACATCTCCTGATGTACTGACCTGTCTCCTGGTAGCGCCTCCATGCTCTGGACACTACGCTGACAGACACAGCAAACCTTGCCACAGCTCGCATTGATGTGCCACCTGGATGAGCTGCACTACCTGAGCCACTTGTGTGGGTTGTAGACTCCGTTTCATGCTACCACTAGAGTGAAAGCACCACCAGCATTCAAAAGTGACCAAAACTTCAGCCAGAAAGCATAGGAACTGAGAAGTGGTCTGTGGTCACCACCTGCAGAACCACTCCTTTATTGGGGTGTCTTGCTAATTGCCTATAATTCCCACCTGTTGTCTATTCCATTTGCACAACAGCATGTGAAATTGATTGTCCATCAGTGTTGCTTCCTAAGTGGGTAGTTTGATTTCACAGAAGTGTGATTTACTTGGAAATACACTGTGTTGTTTAAGCGTTCCCTCTATTTTTTTTGAGCAGTGTATATGAAATGAAAATTTTTTTTTTTTTCCTGAAATACATATAAACACTATAAGACCGTTTAAAGACAGAACTACACAAACACACCTTTAAAAGAACCACAGACATCCATCATGGCTTCATAAACTTTTTTTTTTTATTTAAGGTTTGGAATGATAAGTCATTAAGTCATTACATGGCAGTCAAAACAGGACACATGGAAACATTTCATTAAACAAAAAAAAAGAAAAACAAAATAAAACTGCAGGAGCCATCAGAGAGACGGAGTGTGTCCCTCATCTTTAGCTCTCAGGAATGGATGTGATCGGATGGAAACCACTCAGAACTCAGTGAGAAGCTTAAAATGGTAAAAAAAAAAAAAAAAGGGGGGGGGGGGGGTCAGGGGGAACGACAAACAAACAAAAAGCAGTGGCCCTCTGGGTCCCATTATCACCTCACATGGATTTTGTTTGCTTTCTATGGCGATAATCCGTTCAGCTGTCAGGTGACAAAACTGACAGTGAAGACAATTTAGAGGTCTTTAAACTTTCCTTGAAACTGTACAACGTCTCACTGGTTGCTCCACGTGGAGCCATGTGAAGATGGAGGAGATTCGCAGAACATCAGACACAATCTGACTTTCTACACCATCACCTAATCTGCAGAAACACACAGACCTGCGAAGACCTCTCTAAATTCGTACTACTTTACAGTTTTGTTTGTTTTTCGATCGTCTGTGGGCAAAATGAGACGATTAAATAAGATCAACCTCAACCTATGGCCATCAAGATTTTGTCAGATCGGCCGATTTAACAAAAAGATATTACATTAAAACATTAAATGGAATAACGTCGTATTAATCGTCACACAGGTGACGTCACTGAGGCAGCGTCTTAAAACTTCCAGATTTTTGGTCCTGTGTTTATAAAGTGAGCTTTTCAGGGACAAATAAAAAAAAAATAAAAAAAAAGGAGTTCAAACATGGTCAGCTGTGGTTCAGTTTCCTGTTGGTTCCCACCTCTGTAATTAAAACACAATACAGAATAAATGTACAGCAGTGGAGGGGATTTCCACTGTCTTCACACTGACAACCGTCATCACACCATCACATACTTCTTTCCAGTCGGAAGAATGAAGAGAACAAAAAAAGAAACAAAGTTTAAAAAGAGTCTAAAGTGCACATAGGGACGACAAGCGTCACGTTTCCGTCCTGTCATACGTTCATCAATAAACACGTCGAGGACGGAGTGGCGTGACAGACATGTCTGTACATTCACTTTCTTACTGAGGGCAAAGAGACTCAGGTCTGTGTGAGCCGCTTCAAAAAAAAAAAATAGATTGATTAGCACAATCGTATAATAATAATAATAATAATAATAATATTAAAATCATCATTGTCTGCATTCTTGATAAATCCAGAATGACCTCCATCAGTGCACCAATCAGATCACACATCTCCATAGCAGGAGGAATAAACGGCCGGGTTTAATAAAGGTCTTTATGATCGTTCAGACGATATTGTGGTGTCGGAAAAAAAGAAAACAGTAAACAAACAGAGATCCTCATGCTGGGACTTTTCCATGAAGCTCATAAGCACATGAATAATAATACAAAAACATTTGTATTATTATTATTCATGTGTACAATTTTGTACAATATTAATGAAATAAAAACAGACTTTGATTGAGTGTTACATCAATTAACGGAAGCTGTGATATATTTATGAAGAATCCCTTCGGTTGCACTCGGTATTCTTTTCCAGAATTGAAATGTTCCGACTGCAGTCTTTAAATCCTCCCGAATAACGACCTGAAATAAAACAGTATATAAAACGATGGAGATGAACATGGCAGTACATTGTATGGTCGAAGATCAGAACAGATCCTTAAATTCATGCGCAATGGCAAATTCATATCAAACCCAAGTCTCTTTAAAATATTTCAAAAAGTTTTAACATGGTCCAAAAAAAAAATTGTACTTTTTCAGGTGGTGTGTAAAAAAACAGCTCAGTGGCTTTATCCATTTTGTTTCAACAGCAAAATAAACACATGGAAATGATGATTAAAATGTTTTAAACATTTAAATAAAACAGCTCACAGTACAGATTTGTAATGTTCCCTTCAAGGAAATAAAAAACAGCGACAGTGACAACAGGAAGTTGTTTTGCTAAATAATGCAATAAAAAAAAAAAAAAGTAAAAAAAATATATTT